>NC_089746.1:65354011-65356511 GCF_040412425.1 Macrobrachium rosenbergii | reverse complement strand
AGAGAGAGAGAGAGAGAGAGGGGGTCCATATGGATATCTCATTACAAGATATAGGTTCAACCTGTTATAAGGAGTTCAACAGGCGAGAGAGAGAGAGAGAGAGAGAGAGAGAGAGAGAGAGAGAGAGAGAGAGAGAGAGAGAGAGAGAGAGAGAGAGAGAATTTTATATAAAGTACTAAAGGAAGCAGAACAGGAAGTGAATTTTTTGCGCACGCGCGCTGACCTTTTCAAGTTTAAATAATATATAGGGCAAACTTGAAAGAACATCTGGCGATCTCTCTCTCTCTCTCTCTCTCTCTCTCTCTCTCTCTCTCTCTGTTTAGGCAGATATTCGCTTTCAATTGTTTACGTAAATCTTTTACGTCCAAATCGCCAGCGTAAAAGATTGTTTGGCACTAACAAACATCGTATCCAGTAAACATACGGAACAAACAACGTTTGTTTGCCTGCAATATTACTCTGCTTATTTGCGTGTTTGTCAATTAAATGTTTGTATTTAATTGACACAACTAATGAAAGCAAACATAGCTTTGGATCTTTTCACCAGAACTGTAATTTTTATCCACGTGTACCACTTTTAGTTTTCAGCAAAAGAAGACTATTGTGCCGGCTTTGTCTGTCCACCCTCAGATCTTAAAAACTACTGAGGCTAGAGGGCTGCAAATTGGTATGTTGATCATCCACCCTCCAGTCATCAAACATACCAAATTGCAGCCCTCTAGCCTCAGTAATTTTTATTTCATTTAAAGTTAAAGTTAGCCATGATCGTGCGTCTGGCTCCGGTATGGGTACCAACAACACAGGCCACCATCGGACCATGGCTGAGTTTCATGGGCAGTGGCTGAAGCCACCACCGGACCGTGGCTGAAAGCTTCATACAGCATTATACGCTGCACAGAAAACTCGATTACACCGAAGAAACTTCGGCGCGTTTTTTACTTGTTTCACAAAGAGGTGCTGCTATTCTGGTGTGCAACAAGTGTTTTGGGATGGGGCTGCAAGCCCCCATCCCCTCATCGACAACATGGCCACTTTTGAGTGGATTCTAAACAATAATGGAGTGCTAAACCCATTACTGAAACTAAACATACACACATGCTACTGAAAAAATACATCACTAAAAATACACATACACACCACTAAAAACACACACAAATACCACAAAAAACACACACATGACACCAAAAAACCACGCACACATACCACTCAATTAAAACACACGTACCACTAAAAAACAAAACTCATATACCACAAAGAACACATATACCATTAAAACACACACACCTATAAAAAAACGCGCTATAGCGCTGAAAACACACACACACCTTTAATACACATAGATACGCACATACCACTAAAAACACATACGCAAACATACCATATATACACACACAGCACAAAAAACACCCACACATACCACATAAAACCACACACACACACATACCACAAAAAACCACACATACTCAAAAACCACACACATACCATTACAACAAACGCACGCAGTTAAAAACACCATTTAAAACACTGACAAACACATACACTCAAAAAACACACAATTTAAAAACACACACACAAAATGAGCAGAATACCACGCAATCAAACATGATAATTAGTATATGTCGTAACACTGGCACATTAAACAACATACGAACAATTACAGGAAATTGCGAAAGCAATAAATAACAGGTAGAATATGGGCCGAAGTGTCTTCGGCGCAATCGAGTTTTCTGTACAGCCGCTACATCGTATGATCAAGGCCACCCAAAATACATCTATCTTTTGGTTGTCTCGGTATAATGCTGTATGAGCCGCGGCCCATGAAACTTTAACCACGGCCCGGTGGTGGCCTATCCTATATTGTTGCCAGAAGCACGATTATGGCTAACCTTAATCTTCAATAAAATAAAAACTACTGGGGTTAGAGGGCTGCAATTTGGTATGTTTGATGACTGGAGGGTGGATGATCAACATACCAATTTGCAGCCCTCTAGCCTCAGTAGTTTTTAAGATCTGAGGGCGGAAAGGAAAAGTGCGGGCAGAATAAAGTGCGGACGGACAGACAAAGCCGGAACAATAATTTTCTTTAATAGAAAAAAAAAACACAATTCATTTACCAATAAAATGTTGAAAAGTATTTCAACGAAATATTTCAATATGCAAAACTATGCATAAGTAATCATTTCGTTACGCTGCAGTTACCCCAAAACATTGGCCGACGGCAACGCCAGCAAAAAAGTACCCAAACAAAAAGTGCAGTGATTTTGTTCGCGCTCGCTGGACGACTTTTGTTTTTTTTTTTTTTTCCCCTCCAAGTCGTGAAGGGCAAGACAGCGCATGAAATATAATTATGTTTCGCGATGCTTGCAAACATAAAGGTTTATATTATGTTTCTTAAATAATTCGTTCTCTCATATTTTACGATATTGAAGATTAGGCGAATTCTCTCACATACGATTTTAAAAGAATTCCCAAAAAATTAAAATACTGCTCCATGATGTTT
>NC_089746.1:65341511-65344011 GCF_040412425.1 Macrobrachium rosenbergii | reverse complement strand
CAGAGTTGGAATACAGTGGTTTAATTATTCAGTCGATCACAGAAAACCTTTATTCCGTATTCTCAAGTAGCGTTTATGATCGAAGTTCAAAGGTATCGTGTGTGTGAAGACCTGATGCCTTTGGATTACGAAAGCTAACATGCTAACTTGAAAAAAAATAAAAATAAAATAAAAATCACATAAAATAAAAAATCAAGCAATCAATCAATCAATAAATAAATATTTAAATAAATAAATTAATAAAATAAACATTTAAAAACTCAAGATTATCAAAAGCATATACACGAAATCTAGCCTTTCCTTTACCCAATCCAACCTAAATAAGCTTGTATAAAGCTTTCTCTTTATTTTTCTCTAGCGGGCCGCTTTCAAAATCAAACGGGCCACTTTTGGGCCCACGGGGGCATGGGGTTGGACGGCCCTATAGTTTAATGTTTGAGGGGAAACGGTTGCAAAATTAGCAACCAGCTCCGAAGTACGTAATGGCCAGTTGTTGTTTCGAGAAAGTAGTCAGACACTGACACTGGATGACATTTCGAAATAAGGTTATACATAAGAAGATGTAGCACACTACGAAATATATGAGAATGCTAAGAAATTGTGAATAGGAAAATGTGAAT
Source organism: Macrobrachium rosenbergii (assembly GCF_040412425.1). Classification (NCBI taxonomy): domain Eukaryota; kingdom Metazoa; phylum Arthropoda; class Malacostraca; order Decapoda; family Palaemonidae; genus Macrobrachium; species Macrobrachium rosenbergii. The sequence continues at coordinate 65,343,391 of NC_089746.1, read as the reverse complement.
AACAAATTGTGAATGAATACGGAAATGTGAATAACAAATTGTGAATGAATAAGGAAATGTGAATAACAAAATGTGAATGAATACGGAAATGTGAATAGCAAATTGTGAATGAATACGGAAATGTGAATAGCAAATTGTGAATGAATACGGAAATGTGAATAGCAAATTGTGAATGAATACGGAAATGTGAAAAACAAATTGTGAATGAATACGGAAATGAATAACAAATTGTGAATGAATATAGAAATGTGAACAACAATAAGAAAATATGAATAACAAAATGTGAATAACAATACGAAAATGTGACAAAAAAATGCGAATAACAATACGAAAATGTGAATAGCAAATTGTGAATGGATACGGAAAATGTGAATGACAAATTGTGACTGAGCACGGAAATATGAATGATAAATTGTGAATCAATATGAAAATGTGAATGACAAAATGTGAATTAATATGAAAGTGTGAATGACTAGCAAACTGTGTATGAATAAAAAAAATGTATAACAGATTGTGAATAAATAAAAAAATGTGAGTAACGAATAATGAATGTACACGAACACATATGAACAAGACAAAAAAACACGAGAATTAAAGAAACTCACACCGAAACAATCTGAAAAGAACCAAATATATAACAAATAACATAGTATAATCACCACACATCATATTTAAATAACAGAACACAAATTGAATTACATTTAAATGACCAGGAACTGGTTTTCGTTTAAAAATCAAAATACAAAAAATACACGAAACAAATAAAATTTCATTTTCCACTCCAAAAACAATAATAAAAATAGCCTGAAATTGAATAATTAAGTATGATAACGTGGCTGAAATCAAACTAATATATTTATAAAATCAAATAAGTAACGACAATTAAACAAGTGGATAAAACCAAATCGTTCAAAATAATTCTTTAGTAATAAAAAAAAACACTTAATTACTGGACAGCTCTCTCAGTAAGCGATTCCAAACCACACCCTCAGGTCTGTTAAGATCTGGTAACATTCACAGACGTCTGTGAAGTGGGGTGGCATATATACTAAAAGTATACTTCAAATACACTTGACGCATCAGTCAGCAAGTCTGTTAATCTGCCAGCCTACAAGACTGCCTGCGTCGAAGGACCCTGTCTGTCTGGCAGTGTCTGTGTAAAAAAAAAAAAAAAAAAAAATTCCCTGTTTACCACCTCAAGAACTCGCAAGCCGAAGCAATAATACAGAAATTTCTCTGTCAACGTTACACACAGAAATGCTTGTCAATCTAACTTAGAGAAATCTTTGTTAATCTTACAGAAACCTGTCAATTTAACTTACAAGACTTTGTCAATCTAACTTACAGAAATATCTGTCAATCAAATATACAATATCTGTCAATCTAACTTACAGGGATACCTTTGTCAATCTAACTTACAGGAATATCCGTCAGTCAAATATACAATTAGGCTACCTGTCAATCTAACTTACAGGAATAGCTGTCAATCTAACTTACAGGAATATCTGTCAATCTAACCTACAGGAATATCTATCAATCAAATATACAGTTATCCGTCAATCTAACTTACAGGAATACCTTTGTCGATCTAACTTACAGGAATATCTGTCAGTCAAATATACAATTATCTGTAAATCTAACTTGCAGGAATCTCCGTCTCTCTGTCAGACTAACTTAAAGGAACCTCTCTTTCAATATAACTTATAACTTTACAATGTAACTTACGGTTTTCTCTCTGTCAATCTCTTACGGGAATCCCTGTATCAATGGACTCTCTATCAATAACTTACAGGAATGTATCTGTAATTGTAACTTACAAATATCTCTCATTCAATCTAACTTTCAGTTATCTCTCTGTCTATTTAACAAACAGAAGTATC
>NC_089746.1:65331511-65339011 GCF_040412425.1 Macrobrachium rosenbergii | reverse complement strand
AACTGCCTTTGAACGCGAGAAGCTGTTTCGCTTGAAACTGCCATTTAGGTGCTTCCATGAACCAGAGGTATTTTTTTATTATGGAACTATGGAATATACCAAGGCCAAGAGCGAGTGACGGTCTGCTCACTTCCCCCCAAAATCCCCCCCCCCGCCATGTAGGCGGAGTCTACCTCCTTATTGCGTCAGCAGGAGAATTGACGTAATGAGCAGGTATACCTCTGAGATACGTCATCGCCTACGTAGTTACCCTAGGTGGGAGGCGACTTCACCCAATTGGGTAGACCTTGTCTCTCTTGGCCTTGGAACATACTATTTAGGCCGAAAGAAAATTGAGAGTAAGAGGTTTGAAAGGTGTAACAGGAGGAAAACCTCACAGATGCACTATTGTTATTATTATTATTATTATTATTATTATTATTATTATTATTATTATTATTCAGAAGATGAACCCTTTTCATGTGGAACAAGCCCACCATAGGGGCCACTGACTTAAAATTCAAGCTTTCAAAGAATATTTAGGTCTTCATTAGAGTAAGCAAGAGGAAGTAAAGGGAAATACGGAAAGAATAGATCCCATTTATTAAAAAAGAACAAATAAACTAATAAATTAATAAACAGATAAAAGCGTATTAAAATGCAAGGAGGATAATATAAGGGTAGCAATGCATTGCATCTTCGCTTGAACTTCTGAAGTTCCAATTGCACATCCTCAGGAAGACTATTCCAAACTGTTAGAAGAGGGTGGAATATGGACGGAGGCACAGTAAAGGGAATGAAAAGGGTTGCTGCAAAGAACCCTGTTTAATTATTGCCTACAGTGCACCGCGTGTGAGGTGCACTGACGGCACTACCGACCCCCAACTCGGAACATGGAAACTTTGGAATTTAGCTTCCTATTTGTTTCCTAGTGGGATAATGCCAATGATGTTCTTAACACTACGCCTTGAAGATCTATTGTGATTATGGTTAACTGGCAACTCTTCATGATCTGTAGCTAATTGGCAGCTCTACCCTAGCCCCATCCATCCCCTACCCCCCACCGAGGTCATTAAACCAATTAGTTTATTTCTAAGCAGATATAATCGCCAATTATTATAAATCATTCGACGCAAATAACAATAACAATGCAATTAAATCATTAACTTTCGTCACGAATCAAAAAGAGGTTTGTTCACTTAACAAACTCCTAATTAGGCTGGGAGTTCAGTTCGTTAATGTTCATTTGAGTGTTAGAAAATATTCGTCACCTGATTTGTGCATGATCTGTGCATAATTTAATCATAATCGCTAATCTTGAGTGATTATTCTGCCCTAAAATGATTTTGACTGATTATTCTGCCCCAAAATGGAAGACTACAGTATCTGCAGAAATACAAAACTGAAAAAAAATGGTAGATACTGCAGTTTTCCTTTGCCTTACTACTAATTTTGCAGATACTGCAAATGGGACCCCGTAATACTGGTGGAAAGCATTGAAGAATCATTCTGTAAAATGGGAGACTGCAGTATCTGCAAAAATACAAAACCGAGAAAAATGGTAGACACTCCCTTGCCTTACTACTGACTCTGCAGATACTGCAAATGGGACCCCCTACATACTCTTGGAAAGCAGTGAAGAATCATTCTGAAACTGCAGTAAATTGTGTATTGGTGTTTCCCGAGCCCAACAGGTGGCATATCTCAGTTTCGAAAATTCTGCAGATACTGCAGTTTTCCCTGGCCTCACTACTGATTTTGCAGATACTGCAATGGGACCCCGTAAATAAAGCATGGAACAATAATTCTGAAACTGCAGTAATTTGTGTATTAGTGTTTCACGAGCCCAGTACGTGGCATATCTCAATTTCGAAAATTTTGCAGATACTGCAGTTTTCCCTTGCCTCACTACTGATTTTGCAGATACTGCAAATGGGACCTCCTAAATAAAGCATTGAAGAATCATTCTGAAACTGCAGTAATATTGGTCAAGGTTTCATTCTCTCGATACGACAGGGGGGGAACTTAATGATTCAAGTTTACTTATGCATGTGATATGGAAATTAAAATACTGATGTATTTTATTTCTATTTGTGTAAAAGTTCTGCCATATTTTTATATTTTAAGTATACATTTTAGTGATTGCCCAGTTGTTATTGACTTTAAAAGATTAAAATGGTATATTATGCACGCACTACGTACATGTATATATATATATATATATATATATATATATATATATATATATATATATATATATATATATATATATATATATATAGTGTCAAATAAGTTACTTCCTTAAGTCTCGAATGAATCAAGCAGACGGCTACAGTAGCCTACCGTCCAACACCCAGGACAGCAGACACTGGCATAATGTAAACAAACTGACAAACATGAATAAATTAATAAATACATAATTAATAATACATTAAGTAAAATAAAAAAAAACTAATAATCTAAAAAAATAAAAATAAGCGAGGACGGACAGACAAAGTCGGCACAATAGCTTTCTTTTACAGAAAAATAAAATGGCCCCCAAATTTAAATAAACGAAAATGGTCTCATTTTAACCTTATCTTCAAAAGTGTATTAATACTAATCTACCAAGACTTAAACACAAGACAATTGTCTTGTTTTAATCTCATCTTCAAAGAATATGACTTTTTCCACAAGTCTTCATTTTATATATTCTCAAAAGAATGACGTCAAGATTTACCGTACAGTCCAAAATTCCAGAGATATCTTCGCCATTGAAGAATCTTCGTCTTGTAATCTCTCATTATCATTTAAGGCGTATAATGACTGAATCATTAACCACAATAATTTGATTTTATTTATATCATTGTAACATTTAATATCAAATATATTCAAGGAAATATAATGATTATATAACAATGAAACTGCCTTGTGTATCAATTGTTTCTTTTATTGTTTGAAATGTCTAAATCTAACTCACTCTCACTCACGTGTCAAACCTCAACTCAGAGAGAGAGAGAGAGAGAGAGAGAGAGAGAGAGAGAGAGAGAGAGAGAGAGAGAGAGAGAACAAGCAGATTGTTAACAAACACCTGAGAGAGAGAGAGAGAGAGAGAGAGAGAGAGAGAGAGAGAGAGAGAGAGAGAGAGAGAGAATTGTAAGCAGATTTTCAACATAAAGAGAGAGAGAGAGAGAGAGATTGTCAACACAAACGAGAGAGACAGAGAGAATATATAAGCAGATTGTCAACACAAACGAGAGAGAGAGAGAGAGAGAGAGAGAGAGAGAGAGAGAGAGAGAGAGAGAGAAGTATATGCAAGCTAGATCATCAACAAACCTTCCGTATGCTGCCCACACCAGAATCACTCCCGCCGGAGGTAGAAGCATGAGCACTCTCTCTCCCGGCAGGAGAGATGACCGGCGAATCTCCTCGCGATTTAGCCCCTGACGAAGTCGAAGCCGAAGGAGCAGAAGCAGTAGCAGCAGTCCCGCCACCTGCTGAAGCAGTGGCAGCAGACACGACGGCAATATGCGCTGCAGAAGAAGCCAGTCCTTTCACGAACCTCCCGACAGTCTGGGGCGAGTAAGTGCTGACGTTCCCTTCCTCGTCGTCCACCAGACTGTCGGGGGTGTCGTCGATGAACTGCAGGGACCTCTGGTAGGAATTCCGGCGGGTCTTCTTGAACTCGAGGCGTTTGATGGACGCCCTCGACTCCAGCATTTCAGCGAAGTTCCCCCTGGTGGCGTACGCCGAGTAGGACTCGTTTTCTCTCAGCGTCGCCAGAGTCGCGGGCAAGTTCTCCTTCCGCGCAATGTCGCTGGACATAGGGATACTGCCGAGATAGGATGGCGGCGGCTTCCTGGCGACGCTGGGGTTGTTGTTTACCCCACTCATCTCCTGGTTGTCGTTCGAGGACGACCTCCGGCCATCTCCAGCATCCTTGCTTAACGTGACTTCACCTCTGTCAGCAGAGGCGTCACTACTAGTACCGGCGCTGCCAGCACCGCCGCAGCCGCCGTAGGATATGTCGCCCTGTGCTGCCGCCGCTGCTGCTGCTGCTGCTGCTGCTGCACCTCTGGCTTGGTGGATATTAGCCGCCATATCGTTAGTCTCATACAGAACCGATTTATTTATTTCAAATGTCCTAAGGCACACTCGATCGAAGATGTCGTCCACTGAACGTTCGCGTACCGGCCTAGAAGCCTCGATCACTTAACACCACCACCACCTCTCCTACAGGTCTTTCCGAGACCCACAGCGCTAAGATGCGACTTACAGCCACCATGTGTGTGAGCGGCTGAGATGAAGAGAGAAAGAGAGAGAGAGAGAGAGTGAGAGAGCAAGAGAGAGAGAGAGAGAGAAAGAGCGTGAGAGTGAGAGAACGACCCACCGCCAGGATGGGGAAGCCTCCCTGTTACTGCTCCAATCTCCTCCTCCTGGAACACTACTGGTGCTCCCTGCACCTCGCGGAGAGAGAGAGGACAGGGGTCCTGTCGAAATTTCACTGTATTATCAGCATCATTTTCACCATTATCATCGAGAGAGAGAGAGAGAGAGAGAGAGAGAGAGAGAGAGAGAGAGAGAGAGAGAGAGAGAGAGAGAGAGAGTCTGGGATTGACATATAAATCTGAAGTGGACGTCGAGGATTACCACAAATTGCAACCAGTTTCTTGCGCAGCCATGACTAGTCTCATACTTAAGTGTCCTCTGTACACCCACGTGAAGACTGAGTGTACACACGTACACACACACATACACACACGGCACAATGCAAGCACACTGCTGACGCAAGTGCAAACATCAGCAGTTTTTTGCAGACAGCAAAATTAGAAAGAAAAAAAAGCACTAGACGCATAACTTCATCTTTCAAGCTTCACAGAAATATACGACCAAAAAAGTTGTATAAATCTTCGAGCTAACTCATCAAAACCTAATTTAAAATTCTCTCTCTCTCTCTCTCTCTTCCTCTCTTTATGACTCCAGAGAGGAGAGTTAAAAAAAAAACGAACAAAGTTGTTATATCAAACTGCATCGCCTGGTTCTGCATTGGAGCCAACTAGACTCATAGAACACGGGGGGGGGGGGGGGGATATGGGAGGAGAAAAAGGGGGAAGAGGAGTGAATGCGCAAGCGCTATGGGTTTCTGCCTATATAATGATCTACTACTTGACTATGATGTCATCATCCTCATGAAACGAAACAACAATAAGTTCATTATTCGAGAGGGTTAAAGATAGGCCTAAAACCCCAAAACGTACAGGACGATGCAAAATAATGAATTGTTATAGGCCTGAGAGAGAGAGAGAGAGAGAGAGAGAGAGAGAGAGAGAGAGAGAGAGAGAGAGAGAGAGAGAGAGAGAGAGAGAGAGAACGCATACAAGAAAAACAACAACAATTCAAGCAGAAAGTACAATCAGGAGGTAATTATTCATATAGGCCTAAAACATACACACACAGTACGATTCAAAATAATGAAATGCTATAGGCCTGAGAGAGAGAGAGAGAGAGAGAGAGAGAGAGAGAGAGAGAGAGAGAGAGAGAGAGAGAAACAATGCAAGCAGAAAGTACAGCATGGGACCTAGACGACAATTGTTGAAAGGAGGAAGAAGAAGAAGGCGAAGAAGAAGAAGAAGAAGCAGAAGCAATTTCCAGTCACAAAAGGGACTTCTGCAATACGACAAAACACGCCCCCTTGCTCACTTGCTCTCGTTATGTCACAAAAGGAATGATAATGGCGATGCTAGTGCTGTTTTCGAGTGGAAAATAAGAGGAATTATTGTAGCCACTTATGGGGATTGCAGGAAAAGGTGAAAAAAGTAAGAAGAAATAAGAAGTTATTAAAATATTTCACACAAAAAAAGGGTATTTATGGGAAATTTACATGGAAAAACTAAGAGAAGATAAATTTTTAATGATTCATAAAGACAAAAAATACTTAAAATATAATGACATAAAACACGACAGTAAAATAACTGAACAAAATATGCTGCTTTCATATAAAGAGGATAAAATGAAAAAAAATCACTTGACCAATCTCTACTGATTTCAGTCTAGGCTAAATATAAAAATAAAATCTGCTTGACAAAAGCAGACGCAAGATATCAACAGCAATCACTCCTTTAATATTAACAGGAAAATAAGAAGTAAACAAATAAAAAAAAAAACTATATAATAGTATTTTAAATTCAGATGTGTTACCACACGTACGTACGCAAGAGCACAAAAATTGACGAGCGCTTTCAAGAGCGCGCGCGCGCACAAACAAACAAACGCAATAGAAATCCTAAGTGTTTGCGGTGAATGAAAAAATATTCCCAAATTTTGGGGATGGAAAATACATTTGTAAAATTTGCATAAGTCAGTGTACTTACCTAAATGATAATCTAATTAAAATATATATGTTTTTTGGAAGCAGAAACTTTTCATAAAAACCCATAAAATCCTATGTGGAAAAGGTTGGAATATATATATATATATATATATATATATATATATATATATATATATATATATATATATACACACACACACACACACACACACACACACACACACACACACATATATATATATATATATATATATATATATATATATATATATATATATATATATATATATACAGTGTATATAATATATTAGAAGTTGAACCCATTTCAAAAAGAAAATACGCAATATGAAAAGCAAAAAGAAAAATATGCACAAATATAATCCCCTTTTAAGAATATGATTCTCTGACGTCACGTGTTCCAACCGTTCTATTGTGGAGGAGTCAATTTTAAGGGTAACCCGAGATGTTAAGCTATTCAGACCCTGCGCAGATCCACAAAGGGTTATTTTTCACCTTGACGTAAACAGCGATATTTACTCAGTGCACGGAGGGCGACGGGAGGGGGAAATTCATGTACTTTCCTATGCTAGGACTGAAGGAATATGGAAGTACGACCCTGAAGGAAGGATTCTTATGAAGGATTCTAAGGAGCTGGGAACATGGAAGTAAGGAGAGGTTTCCAAAGCTTGGCTTTACGTAGGGAATGTCACAAAAAAAATTTGACTGGTGTTAAATCTCATTTTTTCCCAGAGAGAGAGAGAGAGAGAGAGAGAGAGAGAGAGAGAGAGAGAGAGAGAGATCTGTTTCTTACCAGAGGGAGACAGAGGTTATGTTCCTGGTTAGAGAGAGACACTATTCAGAGAGAGAGAGAGAGAGAGAGAGAGAGAGAGAGAGAGAGAGAGAGAGAGAGAGAGAGAGAGAGAGACTCTGCTTCTTACTAAACTGAGACAGAGGTTAAGAGGTTATGTTCTTGGTCGGAGAGAGACACTATTCTGAGAGAGAGAGAGAGAGAGAGAGAGAGAGAGAGAGAGAGAGAGAGAGAGAGAGAGAGAGAGAGAGAGAATCCTGCAACCACAGACCTCTAACAGCCAGACAAATTGCATAATCACAGACTCTACGAGATTCCAGCTACGAGAAAATCAATGAGGTAGGAGCCAGTTGGATTTTACTTTTGGGGTCTAACATAAAAATAATAATAATAATAATAATAA
>NC_089746.1:65311511-65326511 GCF_040412425.1 Macrobrachium rosenbergii | reverse complement strand
TTTATCTACCTGTTGATTTTATTTTTTATTATTTTTTTTTTTATTTCTCTCTCTATAGTTTTGTACTAATTACATTTTCATTCAAGTTCTGTTCAGGAATGTTTTTTTTTTGTGTATGTTTTGTGAAGTGATATATAAAAGGAAGGTCTTAGGGGAAATTTAACATATATATAATATACACATATACATATATTATTTATATATACACACATATACATAAATATATGTATATTTATATATGTATTGTATATATATGTGTGTGTATCTTCATATATACAAATATATGTACATATTTTTATATATGAATTGTATGTATATATATATATATATATATATATATATATATATATATATATATATATATATATATATATATATATATATATATATATATATATATATATATATATATATATATATATATATATATACATACATATGTATCATATATTATATATATACAGATTATATATATATATATAATGTAAAACTCTCACAACTATCAATTATTCTAAATAAGGTAAGATATATATACATATACATATATATACATATACACACATATATATATATCTCACATCTATTAATCATTCTAAATATGGAAAGGAACTTATGAACCAGAAACAGCCATGGCTATGTCAACATCTTGCAAGCACATTCAACTAACCAAAGCTTTCTCTAATTTCCTGATCAATGCACAGGAAGAACTAATAGGCCTATCTCACTCAGCCTTAGGCCTACCTACCGTGCCGTTCTGAAAAAAAAAAACAAGCCTTAGGCCTGGTTGCTAAATATTCTCTGAGTATGAAAAAAAGAAAGAAAATAAAAAGTGCTAATGATAAAATATATAATTTACATATAAATTTTTCGCCAAATTATTATTATTATTATTATTATTATTATTATTATTATTATTATTATTATTATTATTATTATTATTATTATTATATAAAGTTCACTACACATTTAGAATACCTTACACCCAAGGTGAATTATAACTGATAAGTGCTTCTGTCTCGGTCAGGACTCGAACCTGGGCCTTTGATTCAGAAAAAATGTAGGTTCAATTATTAGATGATAACAGCATCTATACTGGAAGGATCGTACCTAAACCAAAAGTCCAGGTTCCGGTCCTGGCCGGGGCAGAGGCACTCATCAAGGGTAATTATATATATATATATATATATTTATTTATATATATATATATATATATATATATATATATATATATATATATATATATATATATATATATATAAAAAATCACAAAATGCAGTGGTATTTATGCATATGAAAAATACGCACTTAAAATTCGCACCCTCCCCCCCCCAAGAATACGCATTTCATTTGAAACCACTAACATTTACATTTCAAAATTTTTTTACTCTTAATATTTACGGTCATGACAAAGTATTTACTCATTTACGTCTACGCAATTTACGACAGGCGAGGAGTTACGCAAAAGAACGATAACATATTTACGTCGGGGCAATTTTACGACACGTAACAACTAATGTAACAGAAAGTTCTGTATTTACGCATTTACGTCAAGGCAATTTACGAAAATAAAGCATTTACGCAATCAAGTAAAAAATGTTTTCTGTACAGCCACTACAGCGTATAATCAAGGTCACCGAAAATAGATCTATCTTTCGGTGGTCTCGGTATAATACTGTAAGAGCCGTGGCCCATGAAACTTTAACCAATGCCCGGTGGTGGCCTAACCTATATAGTTGCCAGAAGCACGATTATGGCTAACCTTAACCTTAATAAATAAAATAAAAAATACTGAGGCTAGAGGGCTGCAATTTGGTATGTTTGATGATTGAAGGGTGGATGATCAACATACCAATTTGCAGCCCTCTAGCCTCGGTAGTTTTTAAGATCCGAGGGCGGACAAAAAAGTGCGGACGGAATCAATTGCGGACGGACAGAAAAAGCCGGCACAATAGTTTTCTTTTACAGAAAACTAAAGAGATATAGACGGCTCAATTTGAACGCAACAAGCAACATGGTTAAGTAAGGAACATACGGTCGGATAATATAATAAGAGAATGGGCGAGTGAGGTGGTATAACATTCTCCACCATTTAATACTTCCTAGATTAAAATTTCTGGGCACTTAACCGCTTCTAAAAGATCACCAATACATACAAGCAACAATGAACCAGCGAGAGGGGACAAAGACACCATTAAACGAAGGGTAAAATTTACAATAAACGAAGATACGGAACGTGGGAATTATGACACTCGCAACGCCATAGCAATTTGCGGATGATGATGATGATGATGATATTCTGCTACGGACAATTTACTGTTATTGCGAAACAGATATCAATAACGTGAGTGACATTAATATTGTTCAGGGTTGAAGGGGGCCATTTGTGAGGCGCTATGAAATTTTAAATTATATATATATATATATATATATATATATATATATATATATATATATATATATATATATATATATATATATATATATATATATATATATATATGTATATATATACAGTATATTATTACGTAATTACGAAAACTCCGTAGCCCTAACAATGATCATTCATTTCCCGGGTTTTCTAAAGCTCTCTCTCAAATATTCATGGAAAGCCGTCACATTAGCATCGAGCAAATAGGCCTAAATCACGGAGTCGGATAATCCTATCAAAATGGTAATTACCAGTCGTTAGGATGCCATATAAACTACTCACTTTTTTCCTTTATATATATATACATACATATATATATATATATATATATATATATATATATATATATATATATATATATATTTATATATATATATATATATATATTATATATATATATATATATATATATATATATATATATATATATATATGTGTGTATGTATGCTACATACACATATATATATCTACATATAGAAATAATGAACACATGAGTCCGCGTTTCACAGAAATACATTTCTGACTCACGTCGGGATCGAACCCCGGTCTCTCAAATGAAAGGCCAAGGCGCTACCTGTGTGGGTCAACTGGTGGCGCCCTGCCCTTTCATTCGAGATGCCGGGGTTCGATCCCGGTGCGTAAGAATGACTTAAATGAACGGAAGAAGTGAATGAAAGCTCACGAGAACGCTCTAGATCTGAATGACAGATAACCCAACAATAATAATGAGATGTGCTTTCACTATTACAGATTTTAGACGAGAGAGAGAGAGAGAGAGAGAGAGAGAGAGAGAGAGAGAGAGAGAGAGAGAGAGAGAGAGAGAGAGAGAGAACTACATGAATACGAAAAAGAAAAATTTCTAGAATGGTCAAACAATTTTCTATTAAACCCCGAAATGAAAAATTATTAATACAAACGGAAGCCATTTTGAGAGAGAGAGAGAGAGAGAGAGAGAGAGAGAGAGAGAGAGAGAGAGAGAAATCAAGTGTGAACTACATCGTGAACAGGAAAAAAATTCTCAGAATTCCCTCTCATAATACACTACTGATTCCCGAACTGATAACTCATTAACAAAATCCAAAGTAATTTTCATAATCAAACCTCGTTCCTGCCAACATGTAAGTATTCAAGATAATAACTTCAAGAAAACAAACGATAAAATAACTACAACTTCCAACGTACATAAAGAAATATATAAATCTATAAAATATTTTAAAAGAAATAGTGCAAAACCTTTTTTGACGTATAAAAAGGAGATAAACAAGATATAAAATTATCTTCAAAAATTGCATGCCGATAAAATATGTAAACACGATGCAAGAGCTAAAAATGGCTTGTTTCACTTAATTCCTTAAACTGAACAGGATGCAAAATGGGAGGTTCAGTGTTACCTTCTATTCCTCTGGAGAGAGACCCCTTGACACTATCCTCAAGAGTACATAAAATATAAAGATATACAAACGTATAGAAATATACATATATTATATATTATATATATTATATATCTACACAGATGTATATATACATATAAAAATACATATATATAATGTGTATATACATTATATAAAATCAGGTTCCCTATTTTCTTAAATATTTTTTATACTAATTCCTAAAAACTGTTCTAGTTTTTTTTAAATAAGGACAGCCGACCGAGGCCTTCGGAAACTTTACATAACTCCACAAAGGAAAAACACCTTCAGGATATAACCTAAGGTAAAAACCTGAACATGGTTTTTTTTTTAAGGAAAAAAACCTTACCGCTGCTCCAGACACGATTAAATCTGAGAATAATTTCAAGCTTTTCTTTTCAATTCCAAAAAAAATTTTCTCCATGCCTGCGAAAATTTATATATATATACATACACACACACACACACACACACAAACACGTTTCATATGTTCCATCTAACAGAACCTAACGCTACTTATCAGTGTTCAAATCCTTTAGTCACGAATCTAAACATTCATTGGTTATTTCATCTATAACTGACCTTCAGACCTTTATACTTGGCCTTCACCCAAAGCAGAACAAAACACATTCACACATACATACACATACAAACACACAAACGCACCTTCCGTCTGCCCAGCTCAGCACTTTCCCAAAAAAAAAAAAAAAAATTTGAAGTGTAAATATAATTTTCAAAACTCTAAGTCCTCAAATTCTGGCATAACTGTTCTTCGTCTTCAACAATATTCCGGAATTTTAAATTGCTATGGAGTGCAAATTTTCAATAAAATCAAAAGGTCTGTTTGCAACAACACTTGCTTCTCCTGCAATGTGCCATCTTGCTTTCAAAACTAACAGTAGTGTCACTGGACAAGGCTGAACACGCAAACGATTCCAGAACCTGTACTGTACTGGAGAAAATCAAGTTCCGAGGCTACAGCATTTAAGCACAAATACCTTCGAGTTCAGTAAGTCAATGGCATCTCTGAGGTCAATTTGCAAATATGTTAAAAGTTGTCTCAAATGGAATTAGAATAAAGTAGAACAGAATATAGAATTTAGGCCACAGGCCAAGCGTTGGGACCTATCAGGTCATTCAGCGCTGAAACGGAAATTGACAGCAGAAAGGTCTGAAAGGTGTAACAGGAGATAAACCTCGCAGTTGCACTGTGAAACAATTGATAAGAGAGGGTGGAAAGTAAGATGGAAGAAAGAGAATATGAACGGAGGTACAGTATAAGGAGTGAAAGGGGTTGCAGCTAGGGGCCTAATGGACGCTGCAAAGAACCTTAAGAATGAAGATAAACAGGAATATGTACAGAGTCAAAAGACCATACAGAAACTACTCCAGTGATAACAGATAGAAAATAAAAGTCTTTAAATAAAGACAACCTACATATACAAAAAAATCTCTGTACAAATAAAATACCCATCCAACCAGTAACTATTACCACACAAAGAAAACCAAAGATACAAAATCTTTTAAAACTTTTAAGTAAATACCTTGACCTTGACCTCTGTAGACTTTATCTTCTGACGCAGCTCTGTGGGTGAATATTGTCCATCGTGCTTCAAAGGTCTGAGAGAGCACAGCGGGTGTTGGGGCTGGCTTTATCAAAATTAGGCACTTGACAACCCCCATTTAGAAAAATCAAGTCTCATCATAAGCAAAACCCAAGATTTCTAATAATTATTATAATAATTTACAAATCAAAAAATGCAGTATCAAAACACATCACACAAAAGCTAAGTCTACACAACCAACTACAACATTCCCATGATTTGATCTACAGAACATCTTGCAATACAGAAAAAGATTGTAAACATAACTCTTTACCACGAATCAATAAAATCACTAAGATCTATGAAATCATTTCCATACCTACGGTGCAATAATCACAAAATTGCATGAAATTCGTTTTATTTTTACGTAACGTGAGGAATACATTCTACAAAAGGCTACTGTGATGTATTGCACACTCTGACATACACATCTAAATACAAGGCACTGGGTCAAACAAGTGACCAATAAAAACACATATTTCAAAAGCCACCAACATGTAGAAGAATGGAATTATTTTGAAGATCAAATGCAGCGAGATCATGAGATAGAAGAATGGTGTATAAAAATATATATATATCGCACTCATTATAAGCAGCCAACTAACCTGGTACACTGAATCGCTCCAGGAGGGTTCTCCAAGCAGCTACAGTTTCAGAGATGAAGAGAGAGAAAGAGAGAGAAAACAGCTTAGTTATTTCATCACCATCATCATCATCATCTACTGTAATAGCTGCATCATCACCATCATTAGCACTATAATAATTGTTGTCAGGTTTATATGCACCACAATGAAGGGAAAAATGTGACTAAGAGCAAAGATCGCTGAGGATGATAATGTCTAGTTATTTCAGGCAAGTTTTACCACCGACATGGACCCCTCAAGGTTACTAACATAGCTTACTACCAAAACTACAGCTACTACAACTACTTCTGCTACTACTACTACTACTACAACTACTGCTACAACTACAGAGTACCTGTAGCCAGGTACCCGTTTGTGTCTACAACATCATAAAAAAGGTAAATAAAGGCACATATTCATTCCGTGGAATTCCTCCCGCGGGTGACACAATTTCATAGCCAGCAAACAATCAAAGAGATATGATGACTCCAGCCAATGGCCCCAGCAGATAACACCATTTCCTCAGCCACCTACAAACATGAAAGAGGGTTTACAGGGGGTAAAACTACAAGTACTACAACCCAGAGCGGAAGTTTCACTTCAGCCCGGACCAGCAGTTTCACTACAGCCTAGGCCAGCAGTTTCACTACAGCCTAGGCCAGCAGTTTCACTACAGCCCAGACCAGCAGTTTCACTACAGCTCAGACCAGCAGTTTCACTACAGCCCAGGCCAGCAGTTTCACTACAGCCCAGGCCAGAGAATTCATTCTACAGAACTCACTGGAATGGCACATATCCTGTAAGTAAGGAATTGAAAGGAAATTGACACGGGATTGTTATTTACACCTGAAAGATTCAATTCGAGATCAACAGTGGGCTGAAGTCTTTTGGCATAAGGCCCCCCCTCTTCAGGGTGAAAGTCTTCGTAAAAAGTGCTGAAAATCTAGAATAATGGCATGCAATTTAATTCAAATAGTTTAATTCAAATAGTTTTCTAAAGAGTATATAAAAATATGCTTGAATCAGAATAAATATTTTAGTCACTCCATCTAGAAAGAATCAAGAAAGAAAACGGAAACAGAATTTCAAATTACCTGGGCCCAAATGGGCCTCTGAATAACTACTTTGGGACTTTCTAAAGAAAAGAGAATTTTGTGGGAGAAATTTTCTAACTTGGAAAAAACGGAAAAAAAGAGAGAGGAGAGGAGAATGGAGAGGTCAGAGAGGAGGAGGAGGAGGAGGAGGAGGAGGAGGAGGAGGAGGAGGAGTGGGGATTCGCGGAAGCTGTCTGCAATACGGCGATCAATGATGAATCAGCTTTCCTCGGGAGGTGGACGGGAGGGGGAGATTTTACGCCGAGGTCAGCTACCTTTCACAGTGGAATAATATATATATATATATATATATATATATATATATATATATATATATATATATAATCACAAATACCCGCTAAAATCGATTTCACTGTGCCTTGGGAATATCTTGCACCTAGTGGGAAGGGGGAGGGGGTTGATACGACAAGTGGATTTGGCCCCAGCCAGGATTCGAACCTATGCCTTTTGGGTTTTGATGTTTACAGGTAAATTTATATTACGTGATACTTACAAGACTTGTTCAACTCATGTTAAGTAAGCAAACTTAAAAGCTTCTCCCCTCTCTCTCTCTCTCTCTCTCTCTCTCTCTCTCTCTCTCTCTCTCTCTCTCTCTCTCTCTCACACACACACATACGCACTAATATATATATATAAATATATATATATATATATATATATATATATATATATATATATATATATATATATATATATATATATATAAACATAAACATACAACACTCACTGTACGTATCTTTATAATTCCATCAAGCACAAAGACCTCCAACGTTAATGAATAGAGAGAGAGAGAGAGAGAGAGAGAGAGAGAGAGAGAGAGAGAGAGAGAGAGAGAGAGAGAGAGCAGATTGCGCCAACTGAACACTATAAGAAACTGACGCCAGAAATCCTTCCACCTCCACCCCCTCCTTTCAGCCACGCCCCTCGAACACCTCCACCTCCTTCTGCCAACCCCTCCGCCACCACCAACGCCTTCAGCAGCGACCTTTCAACCCTCAGACAAACACGGTACCTTTACCCTTTTACGTCATACTCTCTCTCTCTCTCTCTCTCTCTCTCTCTCTCTCTCTCTCTCTCTCTCTCTCTCTCTCTCTCTCTCTCTCTCTCATTTTCTTTGAACTTTGGGGGGTGACTCTACCATCTGCTATTCTGGGAGCATATGTTACCTAGGTCTATTGTTTTCCGAAGTATATTCAGCAAATACAACAGGGCGTTATATTCACTACTCCATATATGCTAGAATCATTGTACATGAACTAAGAATATTCTACAATAATAGAGAAATTTGTTCTCAACATTATTTGTATATGAGTACGTGTTAACATAATCATGATACAGTATGTATGTATACTCTCGTTCCAAATTTAATTTTAAATGATTTCCTTTTAGAGGGCGTTTCTCCAATTAAAATCCTTTAAAGAACTCCTTCACACCCTTTTAATTGGGTAAAATGGCTCGATCACAAATATTACAGTCTTCAATTTAATTTTATGAATGTGTACTGAATGAAAAGCTGTCAAATTTCCTTCTCAATTTCCTTCTAATGTAAAATTAAGTATTGTCTGCTTATTTTTTACGTAAGATTATTGAATTTACAATTAATAACGGTTGCAAATCAATCAAATAACATTAAGTTTCCTGTTTATTAAGAAATGTGCCAAAAAAAATCTTTAAAAAAATAATTACGACTGATTACAATATATACAACACTGATTATCTGTTTCTCTGAAAAATACTAATTTGTATCAATAAATTCAAGGACAATAAAATAACTTTTTGTAGATATGAGATGGCTCAGGATAGCAAAAGCATTGAATTTTCCCTGTATGATAACCTCCTCACACACGCGCTGATAAAAACGTAATCGCCAACATACATAGGACATAAACGACTTTCACATTTTTCATATCACGGTCAGCCAAACCTGTTTTACAAACGCGCGTTATCGAAAGCCGGTGGGATTTGCGTCCCATGTCTGTGAATTTGCCTAAACAATATCGATTAAACATTACCACGTCACTTCCTTAACTCATGAAATTGCAAATGCAATAGTTCTGTTGAACTTTTCATGCAATTTATCTTTGCAATCCCCTCGTATAAAAAATTCATACGTATTCTTTAGTTTACGCTCGTACCCATTTTCTATATCGGCCGAACTGCACCACAGAAAACGTTACAGATAATTTGTAAGGTATACTCTGCTATTTGGACCACTTCGCTCGCGGCTACTGGAAATCTTTTACCTCAATTACTACAAGCTAATATACTTCAGATTTATCAATTAAATAGGCAATAGAATTAAAATTGCTTACAGGAGCACAAACATCGATCAAATTTCACAGAAGAATTAGTTTAAGCAGCTTACTTGCTTAGGAAGTTATTAAATTGGCCGAAGCCTAATCACATCTGGCCTAATAAGGTATATCATTGATAACCCAAAGTTTTTTCCAATAATATTAAATGTACTTAAAAGCAAAATCTGAGCAGTTCATCCCACATTCAATATCTCCCGGTGAATTCACGTTATAAACCCTGTCGAAATACTATAGCTATGCAGACAAAATTCAAATAGGCCCAGGTCTATAATGTAAACTATCAACGCCAGCTGAGTAATTAAGGTATAAAGTGCAACACAAACGGCAGAAAATGTATTAACAGTAATGTCCCGATGAACCACGGATGAACCCCTTCTTAGAACTCTATATAGCCATGCAGCCAAAATTCACATGGCCTAGGCCTATACCGTAACCTATCAACGCCAAGCAGTAGAGTAATTACGGCTTAAAGTGCAATACAAATGTCAGAAAATGTTTTGTCCAAACAACTCAACAATGGCGGGTATACGCAACTCCACCGAGCTGTTGACATTTCCAAGAAATTAGAAAGTGATCCAGTCAGCCGGCCGGTACTTGGCAGGGTGGGGCTAGTACGACGATGGGGTACCGCAAGGTGGTACCAGGAACCCCCTTCCCCAGATTCCCGGCTATCTCGAGAAGCATCACTTTAACAATGGAGTTTCATACTACTTGAGATGAGGAAACAATTTAGATGAGGGTATGAGCTTAGTATTGTTCTTTATCGCAGTAACTACTCTACAAGGAGAGAGAGAGAGAGAGAGAGAGAGAGAGAGAGAGAGAGAGAGAGAGAGAGAGAGAGAGAGAGAGAGAGAGAGAAAGAAATGTATGCTAGATAATTAATTCTTTTTACTCAAGAATGCCTGTACTCCAGTTGTGGATATGAGAGAGAGAGAGAGAGAGAGAGAGAGAGAGAGAGAGAGAGAGAGAGAGAGAGAGAGAGAGAGAGAGAGAAATTACAACCAGTAATCGCTAGTTTTAACAATTTCCTCCGGACAGACAGATTTCTCTGAAGCAAAGATTTCCAAACTGCTTTTTCTCGGAGCCAACAAACATTAAGCTATTCACACTGATTTCAGTGTTGAAATAAGTCAACAGATTTATCAAAGTTCGTCATTATATTATATAAGAATTGATAATATATATATACTACTAAAACTAAACCTTTCTCTCATTATATTATATAAGAATTGATAATATATATACTGCTAAAACTAAAACTTTCTCTCAAGTTAAACTATAACTACGAACACTTTGTGTTTAAAAAAATTTTCAGGTCACGAATATTACACTATGTAGGTCGCGAATTTAGATTCTCTTTCTCTCTCTCTCTCTCTCTCTCTCTCTCTCTCTCTCTCTCTCTCTCTCTCTCTCTCTCTCTCAATCCGTTTGTTTTTTCATTGCACAACTGATGAGATTATCCCGTGGAGAAACAGTACATTATCAACTGTCAGTCTCTCTCTCTCTCTTTCTCTCTCTCACACACACACACACATATATACATTTTATATATATATATATATATATATATATATATATATATATATATATATATATATATATATATAGAGAGAGAGAGAGAGAGAGAGAGAGAGAGAGAGAGAGAGAGAGAGATTCCACTCGAATATGACCAATTACCAGTCACATCTAGGACACAGTAACTGACATTTCAGTTAGAGAGAGAGAGAGAGAGAGAGAGAGAGAGAGAGAGAGAGAGAGAGAGAGAGAGAGAGAGAGAGAGAGAGAGGGCCAGCCTCGTGTGGATGTAATGCAACGAATTAATTAGTAATCCAATTTTTAAATTAAAAATAAATAACAACTGAATGAAAGTAATTTTTCACCAATATAAAAAAATATAAAAAAAATTATAAAATAGACTAAACTCTCAGGCACAAAAGCCAAGCTTCGTCATTCACCTGAAAAAGGTCACACCAGCCAAAGCCAAGACCTTGAATCCCGGTCTGAAATTTGCCCAAAAGGTCACCCACTGACTCCCTTCAACAGAGGTTACTTTGGCATTTTGGTCAATCCTGACCCATAATGCCAAGCTGTGCTTAGATCCGGAGGGGGTGTTGACCTAGTGTAGAGTCTCAATAGTTTCTTCTTACATATGTCACTGGAATGTGTGTGTGTATGTATGTATGTATGTATGTGTGTATATGTGTATATATATATGTATATTATATATATGATATATGTATGTTTATATATATATAAATATATATATTATATATATACACACACACATATATATATATATATATATATATATATATATATATATATATATATATATATATATATATATACAGATATAGGTATTGGCAAATGTCTATTAAAACTCTCTCTCTCTCTCTCTCTCTCTCTCTCTCTCTCTCTCTCTCTCTCTCTCTCTCTCTCTCTCTCTCTCTCTCTCAAATCAGAATGAGGTTCATATCACGTAACTGCATACTTTTTTTGGTATTAAGTAATGATATAATGCAAATAATCATAATTATCACAATAAAATTTATTTCACCCCTCCCCAAAAGCCCATCCTATCCAAAATGGCGACAGCCTTAACGTACAAAAAAAAAAAAAATTAATCATTAAAAAATAAAAAGTATGAAATTGAAAAAATTCTACTCGAACGATCTTTCAGCAGAGGAAGTCGCCCCCTTTTTTTTCCACCAACAAAATATGGAAAAAATTCATTCATGCATACCTTGTCGAATATCAAACACTCCTCGCGTGTTATTGGCTACCTGACAGAGAGAGAGAGAGAGAGAGAGAGAGAGAGAGAGAGAGAGAGAGAGAGAGAGAGAGAGAGAGAGAGAGAGAGAGAGAGAGAGAGAGAGATGGGGTCACACTGTGAAGAAACACTACAGTTTGTTACTGGCAGAGAGAGAGAGAGAGAGAGAGAGAGAGAGAGAGAGAGAGAGAGAGAGAGAGAGAGAGAGAGGGTGTCACTGTCAGGAAACTCATAGTTTGAGAGAGAGAGAGAGAGAGAGAGAGAGAGAGAGAGAGAGAGAGAGAGAGAGAGAGAGAGAGAGAGAGAGAGGTTACACTGTGAAGAAACTCAAGTCAGTTTTTGGCTAAGAGAGAGAGAGAGAGAGATATCACACTGTGAAGAAACTCAAAGTCTGTTTTTAGCTAAGAGAGAGAGAGAGAGAGAGAGAGAGAGAGAGAGAGAGAGAGAGAGAGAGAGAGAGAGAGAGAGAATAAAGGTCACACTGTGAACAAAAGCGCAGTTTATCTATAAGCATGAAAGGAACGAAACACATGACTAAAGTGCGCGCAAGCGCGTCGGGAAGTAAAGGAAGAATGACTTGCTTTATGAAGAATAAAGACCAATTAATACTGCAGGACCTTTATCACTGAACGTAATGCAAATCTTATGCTTAGTTGAGTTTGAAAGATAAATGCTTACCATTTTACTGACTGAACTAACTGTTTACGTGTATATCTATCTATCTACATATATATATATATATATATATATATATATATATATATATATATATATATATATATATATATACACATATACACACACACATATAATCACAAACTCGAGGGTAAGTCGACTTGATCACTCAAAAATCTCTCTTCCGGAATCCTGAATTCTCTACCTTCTTCGGTACTTCACGAGTATCTCAATATGCTTCATTCAAAAGGCATAATTTATCATGAAGGAGGTAAATTCTATTAACAATTCGCTACTGGTACTCTGAGGAGCCTTTCTGAATAAACAGTACTGTTTAAAATAATTATTCTATTTAACCTGTTAATCAGCTTGTATTACACCTATTAGTTTTCTGTAAAAGAAAACTAGTCCGCAGTTTTTCTGTCCGCCATCAGATCTTAAAAACTACTGAGGCTAGAGGGCTGCAAATTGGTATGTTGATCATCCACCCTCCAATCATCAAGCATACCAAATTGCAGCCCTTTAGCCTCAGTTATCTCTATTTTATTTCAGGTTAAAGTTAGCCATAATCGTGCTTCTAGCAACGAAATAGGCCAGGTCACCACCGGGCCGTGGTTAAAGTTTCATGGGGCGCGGCTCATACAGCATTATACCGAGACCACCGAAAGATAGATCAACTTTCGGTGGCCTTGATTGTACGCTGTAGTGGCTGTACAGAAAACTCGATTGCGCCAACGAAACCGGCGCATTTTCTACTTAGTTTTATAGGGAATCTCCCATCAGGGGGGGGTTGTATCCCCAGTTGCGTAACAGAGTCTAAACGGCCTTAATTTATATGAGAAAGGTTCTATATTCCATTTCCCTTTAAATTGGGATAAAGGGAAGCTTATCACGGCTTTCCCCTCCCTAACCTTTAATAGGCTTCAAAGGGCTTCCTTTGAATGAAAGGCTCGCCTACTTCATATCTGAGGGACAAGACAGAAATTTGGATTTAAAGGCTTTACCTAAAAATCATACTGAATTCATAAATTTCATGTTTGGCACCAAATTTGGTTCACAGTGACGCCATGTTCACCTTGCCAACAAGCAAGGAGAGTGTCAAGTTACGCTTGAAAAACTCTTGTGAGAGTGACTACGATATATTTCCGCCTTGGAGAAAAACGCTGAATCAGCAGCGACTCTGAAAAAGGAGTTCTCATGTTTGGCACCGAAGCTGCAACAATACTTATTTCATCAAGGCCAACGCCTATCCCTAACTATGCTCTGGGGGCTTTAAATTTCCTACTACAAATTGACTGAACACGTTCTAAAGCTTTTCTCCCGTGAAAATAAGTATGGGTCTAAGCACTTAGCCTTGGTACTTCCGTAACTCACGTACATAGGCTTCTAGTCCACTAGATTACAAAATTCTACGTGCACTACAACGCATGGCTGCACCCCATCTATACTTCATACGAGCATGGCTTCATTTCATCTATATTTTATACGAACATGTCTATATTTCTCCTTTACTTTATACGAACATGGCTTCATTTCATCTGAACTTTATACAATCATGGGTTCATTTCATCTGTACTTCATACGTGCATGGGTTCATTTCATCTATACTTCATACGTACATGGGTTCATTTCATCTATACTTCATACGTACATGGGTTCATTTCATCTATACTTCATACGTACATGGGTTCATTTCATCTATACTTCATACGTACATGGGTTCATTTCATCTATACTTTATACGAACACAGTGCGTAATTTCATCTATACTTTATAAGAGCTTCGTTTCATTTCATCTATACTTCATGCGAGCATGGCTTTATTTCAGCTATACATCATACGAGCAAGGCTTCATTTCATCTATACTTTACATACGAACATGGCTTCATTTCATCTATGCTTTATAAGTGAGATGACATGGCGAATTGCATCACCAGTCTCTGAGTATAGCATTAAGTACACTATACTCTTATGAATTTGCACCCACCAATTAACCCTTTAATCCCAATCTTCTGGAGGGCAGTCAGGTCTTGCTCCAAATTTGCTGACATGTGGGGCCAA
>NC_089746.1:65304011-65306511 GCF_040412425.1 Macrobrachium rosenbergii | reverse complement strand
ATTTTTTTTTTTTTCCTGAAATTGTTTAATACGAATCTGGTTTTTAGTCCAACATCATCATAAAAGTTTCAAAGAGAAAAAAAAAAATACCAGAAAAGTCTTTTTAAAACTGAAACGAACACGGCCGGGTTCGAAAACCTTTGGACGGTGTAAAATTTATGCCAAAATAAAAATAAATCCTTTGGTAAACCACCTAATATGAACCTTCAAACACTGACGGCACTGCCGCCCCTACAGGATCTAGAAGACAGGACGTACCCTTCGGCAATTTCGACCCCCCAATTTCCACTTGGCCCAGTCACTCCTCCCGAAGGGGGTAAGGGAAGATCTATAAATGAAAAAAAAAAAAAAAAAAATCTGGCGGCCTATCAATCAATTTACCTGGAGCTTAGGCACCACGGAAAGTAAGGTCAGGTAAACTTGGGTCAGAATTGGGGCTAGTCGATATAATGCTGTTTATATAATGAGGATTTATAGAGATTTATAGATCTATAATTTTTTTTTTAGTTCTATCTCTGCTGCAACGTGACTTAGATCGACTAGTTTCAAATAGTGAATGGAGGTAGAGTACAAGGAATGAGAGAGAGAGAGAGAGAGAGAGAGAGAGAGAGAGAGAGAGAGAGAGAGAGAGAGAGAGATATTTTCATATTGACAAAGCAATCTCGTGTCACCACAACTGATATTTACTATGGAATACAACACACAAATATATATATATAAAAAGCAAGAGGCATTTTACATTGACCTTCGGATACACTACGTACAGCCCGGCGCTCGCGAGAGAGAGAGAGAGAGAGAGAGAGAGAGAGAGAGAGAGAGAGAGAGAGAGAGAGAGAGAGAGGTCATATATAAATAAAGCAGGCTCGTGTCACAGCAAATTTGGAGTCTGACATTTCAACAGACAATTACGAACATACACAAACATACAGAGAGAGAGAGAGAGAGAAAGAGAGAGAGAGAGAGAGAGAGAGAGAGAGAGAGAACCTCGCGTTTGCCTTGACCCGACGATGAAAAAGTCAGCAGGTCAAGCTAGGCTGAGCCAGGCCAGGTCAGCAATGGATCTCAGACGTGTTTGAGTACATGCAAGTTTAATGTCAAATGCAAAACGAAACACGAAACTAAAGAAGAGGAAAAAT
Source organism: Macrobrachium rosenbergii (assembly GCF_040412425.1). NCBI lineage: Eukaryota > Metazoa > Arthropoda > Malacostraca > Decapoda > Palaemonidae > Macrobrachium > Macrobrachium rosenbergii. The sequence continues at coordinate 65,305,375 of NC_089746.1, read as the reverse complement.
AACATATATATACTATATATACACACACACACACATATATATATATATATACATACATATATATACACTAAGACATCGAAGATACGAAACTGTAAGAAATAAGAGAGAGAGAGAAATAAAGGTGCTCTTTGGGCTGTGAGATCAACTGACGCATTTCGCAAGAAGCCTCCTTAAAAACATTTCAAGTTTCTCTTGCCATTCCGAACGGAAGAAAGAAAGAGATAGGAAGAAAGGAAGAAAGAGATAGGAAGAAAGGAAGAAAGAGATAGGAAGAAAGGAAGAAAGATACGAAGAAAGGAAGAAAGAAAGATAGGAAGAAAGATAGAAAGATAGGAAGAAAGAAAGAAAGATAGGAACAAAGAAAGATAGGGAAAAAAGATACGAAAGATAGGAAGAAAGATAGGAAGAAAGATAGGAAGAAAGACAGAAAGAAAGATAGGAAGACAGAAAGAAAGATAAGAAGACGGGAAGAAAAAAAAAGATAGGTAAGAATAAAGGAAGATAAGAAAAAATATAAGAAAGATAGAAAGGAAGACAGGAAGAAAGATAGGAAGACGGGAAGAAAGAAAGATAGGAATTAGGGAAGAAAGAAAGATAGGAAAAAATATGAAAGATGGGAGGATAGAAAGAAAGGAAGAAAGATGAAAAGAAAGATAGAAAGGTATGAAGGAAGAAAGGAAGAAAAAAAGATACGAAAGAAAGATAGAAAGATAGGAAGATAAAAAGGTATGAAGAAAGGAAGAGCTGGAGCCATAATGCGGACGTTAATCAATTCTTCCTCAGGAGGAAAGTAAGAAAAATCTCTCCCTCTTTCGTAAACAGCGGAGATGGACGGAGCTGAAAAATAATAATAATAATAATAACAGATAGAAAGGGATTTTGTTCTTTTTTTTTTCCTTTTACGTAACTCAGACCATTTTTTTTTTTGTGCCTTCGGGAAGCAATGGCAACAAAAGAGAAGAAGAAGAAGAAGAAGAAGAAGAAGAAGAAGAAGAAGAAGAAGAAGAAGAAGAAGAAGAAGAATGAATATTAGGAGAGATTGCTTTGTTTGCACGGAACTGTGATATGAGGGGGTCATTACACTATATATATATATATATATATATATATATATATATATATATATATATATATATATATATATATATATATATATATATATATATATATATATATATATATATATATATATATATATATATATATATATATATATATATATATATATAATACAAACACATGAAGGTTTTAAATATTATAAATGCAGATCGGATGACAATGATAATATTCATTGTTAATTTCATAATTATAAATTTCCTGTATAACACCAAGCAGACCTTATGTAATACTCGACAATTTTATTA
>NC_089746.1:65294011-65299011 GCF_040412425.1 Macrobrachium rosenbergii | reverse complement strand
TTCTCTCTCTCTCTCTCTCTATTGTATGGGTGGAACCAATAATCATGATAATCCCTGCTTCAGAATGTGGTGGTTTGCGTAGGAGAGAGAGAGAGAGAGAGAGAGAGAGAGAGAGAGAGAGAGAGAGAGAGAGAGAGAGAGAGAGAGAGAGAGAAATAAGCCAAGAAAAATTACAGTAAACAAACTTAAATTAAATATAGAATAGTTACGAGGTATTTCGAATACCGTTTTAATTATGATTTACCTTGAGAGAGAGAGAGAGAGAGAGAGAGAGAGAGAGAGAGAGAGAGAGAGAGAGAGAGAGAGAGAGAGAGAATACGCAATAAAAAAGTACGAGCTATTACAAATACCGTTTTACGATTTACCCAGAGAGAGAGAGAGAGAGAGAGAGAGAGAGAGAGAGAGAGAGAGAGAGAGAGAGAGAGAGGCCATGAAATTACAATAGGCAAACGTCCTTTAAATAAGAAATTAAGCATCTATAAAAATATTATATCTATAATTAATAACTATACAATATGCAAAGTTGTGCTTTTGACTTCCTAAAGCAGAGGAAAAATCAATTTAAATAGACAAATTAAAAATGTAAAAAAATATGTCACCTTGAGTTGTCTTTTTTATAGAATTTTTTTGAGGTGGTACTGAAATTTCTTTTTCAGGAATCTATGAAATAATGGAAAAAAAATAGGTTCGCCCATTCAGTGACCTTTTAATAACGGAAACGAAGGAGAGAGAGAGAGAGAGAGAGAGAGAGAGAGAGAGAGAGAGAGAGAGAGAGAGAGAGAGAGAGAGAGAGCACTCAATTCATCAACTAATTCAGCCTTGTTACCCCACTAAAAAAAAAAAAGTCTGCAGATTACAATCTTCTCACAGGTGGATCTTCTCTCTACCCATTGAAGACCATATCCTTTGCACGCAATCGATTCTGCGAGAGGGTCGAAGCCTTTATGGTTCTTTAAGTCTGCTCTAATTGCCGGATAAACGAGAGAGAGAGAGAGAGAGAGAGAGAGAGAGAGAGAGAGAGAGAGAGAGAGAGAGAGAGAGAGAGAACGGACGCCCTTTTCAAATTCAATCATTTTAGAGCAAATACTATGCAAATGGACATCTTTTTCCATCTACTAAAACAATTTAAAAGACGCCTACTGAACAAATTCTGGAAACATAAACAATACAATTTCTTATTCTTCAAGAACACGGCACCTAAGACTATTAAAGAATACGTTAAAATGGATAGTAATATTATTCTGCCCTAAAATGGAAAACTGCAGTATCTGCAAAATTTTCGAAATTGACATATGCCCCCTATTTGGATCGTGAAACACTACTACACAAGTTACTGCAGTTTCAGAATGATTCTTCAATGCTTTCCACGAGTATTTATGGGGTCCCATTTGCAGTATCTGCAAAATCAGTAGTAAGGCAAAAGAAAACTGCACTATCTACCATTTTTCTCAGTTTTGTATTTCTGCAGAGATCTCAGTCTTCCAATTTAGGGCAGCGTTCATTTGTACGAATACCTAAAGAATTTCAAATATCAAGACTTGAAGAACAGACTGTAAATCTCGCCATGTTTAAACAGTAAACAAAGCACTGTTTACATACGAGAACACTGACAAGATTATAAGACCAATTTGGATTTTATATCGTAAAATGCAAAACTTAATTTGGAGTGAAATCATGGACTATAAAGTGTATCTATTCAGTGTCTAATTTTCCCTAAATCAACATATGGCTTAAAATATCAAAATGGATTAAAACACGCTATTCCTGAACTTTCACATTCAAATTATGAATGTATAGGAAAATATTAGCATGTATACGCGTATGTGTACATGCTCGCACACATACATACATACATACATACATTCATTTACCATGTACTCGTATGCATACATATGTATACACATATAGCGTACAATATTTAGACAAATACATACATACATAAAATTTATCATATATACATACATATACATGTAATGTACACATATCAGGTAGACATACATACATAAATTTTATCACATATATATACATGCATACAGAAAATTTACCATATAAACATACATCATATATACATTCAAACATACTACACTCAATAATGCACAAACACTGTGCAGACAGTCACATACATTCCCCACACACACCCACACATACACACACACACACAAATAAAATATACACACGCAGCATTCATATAAACTACTGCAGTAATTCCCTCCACCGTAAAAATAAAAAAAAATAAAAAAAACAAACCGTATTCCACATCGCAGTGATTTGGCATCGGCGAAGACTCCATTTTAAATAAGGTAAGGCAAACTTACTAACAGACAGATTCACAGACAGACAAACAGTGACAACTCGGGTAGAACGAACGAACGAACCTGCAGAGAGGGAGAGAGAAAGGAAAAAGGGGATAACAATAATAAATAAAAGTAACAAAGGAAAAACGATTTTAAAACCAAAATAGAAATCAGGTTACGTATACTTACGGATAAGAAAACATAAAAGTTATTATAAACACACAAAGCGTCTCTCCCACAGTGTTGGAGGAAATGACTTTGTTGGAGAAGGTGGTGGTGGTGGAGGTTGGTGGAGATTGGTGGGGATCTCTCCAACAACGAAAGTCATATCTGCAATCTGAAGGTTAGTTTACATTCATCATCATTAGTAGGGATTCGTCTGGTTGCGTGTCTGTGGTGATGCGCGCGCGCGCCTGCGCATGGGGACACAAACGCACACATAATGTATATAAATATATATACACACAAAGTATATGTACACGTAAAGACGCATCATGTTCACGGTATCAAAACAAGAATGTGTTTACACAAAGTACGAATCACGTGGGTCATTAGTCTAACAAACACCCCCTCCCCAAAAAATAGCACAAACGAGGGTCGATAGCCAAAGAAAGCAAACAATTCTTTTAGCGATTTCGCAAAGTAACACACAAACACACATACACACGCACACACACACACAAACGATAATTAATGAAGGGTATACTAACAATAGTACAAAGTCATGTCCATAAAAACAAATGAACTTCGGTGCAATCGAGTTTCCTGTACAGCCACTACAGCGTATGACCAAGGCCACCGAAAATAGATCTATCTTTCGATGGTCTCGGTGTAATGCTGTATGAGACGCGGCCCATGAAACTTTAAACCTAGGCCCGGTGGTGGCCTATCCTATAGCGTAGCCAAAAGCACGATTATGGCTAAATTTAACCTTAAATAAAATAAAAACTACTGAGGCTAGAGGGCTGCAATTTGGTACGTTCGATGATTGGAGGGTGGATGATCAACATACCAATTTGCAGCCCTCTAGCCTCAGTAGTTTTTAAGATCTGAGGGCGGACAGAAAAATTGGGGACAAAATCAAGCGCGGACGGACAGACAAAGCCGGCACAATAGTTTTCTTCTACAGAAAACTAAAATAACGACAGATAAATAAAATAAATAAACAGAAAGAAGAAACATTCAATTAAAATGTTTCCGAAAGGCAGAAAAGAAAAAGAATAATTAATAAGGGTAATGCTCACAACATCACACGATCCATGTCCACACACAAATAACGAAAATTAAATATTCAATTAGAGCTCTCGAACAAAAAATTGAATAAGCGTACACACTCATGTCCATCAATTAAATAAATTAAAAATAAAAATTCAGTTAGAAAGTTTCCGACAAAAAGTGGGAATTTTAAGAAGTGTACACACTCATGACCACACGAAAAATAATAAAAATAAAAATTAAAATTAAATTGGAACATCTTCGACTAAGATTTTTAATAAGACCTGGGGAATTTACAGGGGTCATTTCGGGTCAAGGGTCAGGCAGGGTGATATACAATGCCATTCGAGGTCATTAAATGATTCAGGGGTCAGGCAAGTATATAGACACGCCATGAAACATCACAAAAAAGTTTTTTTATTATTTTTTTAAAATTAATCTTTTCTCTTCCTCATCAAACTCACGGGGGCAGCTGAAATGGCTTTCTTGCGAATGGGTCCATCGATATCTTGCGTCTGAAATGTATTAAATAACCGGAATTTCATTACCTCATTTGCATATGTAAACGTAGACAAACAAATACGAACTGTTTTTTTTTTATTCTGCTTGCAATGAGCACGATTAAACCACTGTCTGGATGACACTAATAGAATGAGGACACAAATCACATACTGTTAGATTTTTTTTCTAAAGATTATGAATATATAGAACAATTATATATATGCATATATGCATATATATATATATATATATATATATATATATATATATATATATATATATATATATATATATATATATATATATATACCTACATGTACAAACATATACACATATATATAATCACAAAACCACCTTTACACAAACCAAACCAACTTGTCACCTAAATGAAAAATACATTGAACAAAAACACGAATTGCTCCACTCAGTCTTCGAATGAAGAAGATATTATATTCATAAAATACAACTGATTAATTCCTACATCTAATGTATTATCATTATAAACACTAATATACACACAATACACATGGTATCATATATGTAAGAGTAAATTCTTCACCTACATCACATGCATACATTAATGCACACAGCGTTAAGAAAATATTTATATATACACGTCAATAATTTAAGTACGAACTTGCGAACACCTGTTAATCAAGGACAGATGACACCTGTACACTTTATTAGAAATATACACTTATAAATATATCAATAACACCTGTTAATCAAGGACAAATGACAACTGTACACTTTGTTATAAATATAGTTATAAATATATCAATAAATTTTAAGTATGAACTTACGTACACCTGTATACTAAGGACAGATGACACCTGTACACTTTACTATAAATATACAGTTATAAATATATCAATAAATTTTAAGTATGAACTTACGTACACCTGTATACTAAGGACACATGACACCTGCACATTTTAAAATAAATATAAATCATCTAAATATCAAATGTCAAAAAAACATTTTAAGTAT
>NC_089746.1:65281511-65289011 GCF_040412425.1 Macrobrachium rosenbergii | reverse complement strand
GGAAACACGGAAGAGGAAGGAAAGTTCTACAATTTGTAAGGAAGACCCATGGGTACTGACTCTTGATTTGCTAATTCCCACAAAGGACCTGCAGAAATGCCTCTTGAATAGTTCCCTGAAGGAAACACGGAAGAGGAAAGTAAGTTCTACAATATAAAGAAGGCAGAACTGTACGTACTGACTCTTGATTTGCTAATTCCCACAAAAGACCTACACAGAAACGCACCTTGAATAGTTCCCTGAAGGAAACACGGAAGAACCAAGTTAGTTCTACGATATTAAGAAGGGTCCAACAATATAAAGACGGCAAAACTTCAGGTATTGACTCTCGATTTCCTCATTCCCACAAAAGACCTACATAGGAACGCCCCTTGAAAAAGAGCAGTTTAAACTAACCACGAAAAACCACAGTTCATTCACTAATCTACGCTCCCGACGGCCTGCAACATCGTCTGCAATCCGGCTAGGTCCCGATCCGGTTATTTCTCGATCCGAGGCGGTTGCCGGGTTTTCCCTGGCTAGGACCCCAAGGTCAAATTTGGGAGTATCCTTCAAGGCAGGAAGGTGGGGCCAGGAATTACGCGACTACGCGAAATGGGAAGAAATGAAAAATAAACAAAAAATAAAGATTGGGAAATAAAAGAATAATACAGATTATGAAATGGAAAATAATAAAGACTGGGGCTTAAAAATAATAAAGATTGGGACATAAAAAATAATAAAGATTGGGACATAAAAATAATAAAGATTAGGGCATAAAAATAATAAAGATTGGGACATAAAAAATAATAAAGACTGGGACATAAAAAAATAATAAAGATTATCACAAAAATAATAAAGATTGGGACATAAAAATAATAAAGATTAGGGCATAAAATAATAAAGATTAGGGCATAAAAAATAATACAGATTAGGAAATAGCAAATAATAAAGACTACGAAAAACAAAAAACTTAACAAGGAAAATAAATAATGAAGAATAGGAAAACGTACAAACAGAAATCTTCAGAAGAAACTACGTCACGTGGGAAGAATTGAAAAGTAAAGAAAAAAAATCATTCAAAAGTCAGGAAACGGGAAAAATAAACAGCTTAACAAGGAATCACGCAATTTAAAAGTCAGGGAAAAGCATTTAAAAATCTTTACGAGAAATTACGTAACTACGCCACATGGGAAGAATGGAAAAAAATAATTTTTTTTCCATTCACACAAGGAAAAAATTGTAAAAGTAAGAAAATAATAATTAAAAGGTCGAGACAAGTAACGGCAAAAATCTTATACACAGAAAGTAAGAAATATTCCGCAGCCTAAATTACTAATATCCTACAACGAAAAAAAAAATTACGCAACTACGCAACATGAAAACTGAAAAAAATACAAAATAATGATAAAAAACAAAGCAAAATTGCAAACATTTTTGCCTTAGCTAAAGTACCAATTAACTTTATAGCACAAACAAATAATTTATATGTCACTCAAAAAAGAAGATAAATTCGCCCTTTCTGAGAAATTGCCGAAACGCTGACCTTGAAAACCACCGACCTTGAAGATAATGACGCAAGATGCAGGCCCTGATTGAATCGATCGATCGCAAGGTTTCTTCGACCTTTAGCGGCGTACAGGATAAATAGGCGATCAACAGTTCTTGGAAGGAATGAAGTGGATTGAAAATAAATCAGATGAGATATATTAAGGAGGCAAATCAAGGTCATTATAGCGCTTAGACATACATATATGTATGTATGTTGTGTTTGTGTGTGTATGTATATATGTATACGATGAGAATTTGAGGGCATATTGTAGTTTTTCCTTTAAAATGTCAAGGGCTTAATACACAAAGTCAGGAGATTAAACAAATATACAGACATCATAATAATGAATATAATGGATCTCAAATATATGCGCGTATGTATGTATGCATATAATATACATTGTGTATATATATATGTACATATGTATGTATATATATATATATCTATATATAATATATTTATGCATATGTATATATACATATTCATATATATATATATATATATATATATATATATATATATATATATACATATATACATATATATATATGTATATATATATACATATACATACACAAACACCCACACAAAAAGAGTAGGAGACCGGAGTCCTAATCAGTCTGTAGGTCCCACGAACTTTTCCAAAGGACTTCAAGGACCCTTACTGAAGGACCCCTAAAATGCCACTCTGCCAAATTCACGATAATTTAGGGGAGAGACTCTCTCTCTCTCTCTCTCTCTCTCTCTCTCTCTCTCTCTCTCTCTCTCTCTCTCTCTCTCTCTCTATAGATTCACAACTGGCGTACCAAGCAATTCTGTTAAACAGAAATAAATGAGAAATCTCTCTCTCTCTCTCTCTCTCTCTCTCTCTCTCTCTCTCTCTCTCTCTCTCTCTCTCCCCACGGTTCACAATTGGGGTAATAAGGATTCTGATTAAGATGAAGTATATAAATTTAAAAATCTCTCTCTCTCTATCAAAATCCACAACTGGCGTACCCAGATTCTTGTCAAGTTGAAATAAATGAGGAAACTCAATCTCTCTCTCTCTCTCTCTCTCTCTCTCTCTCTCTCTCTCTCTCTCTCTCTCTCTCTCTCTCTCAGGTTCACAATTGACGCAAGAGGCGTTCTCATTTGCCCTGGGGGAGAAAAATTAAATAAGAGTCCAATAAAAGCTTCCCAGAAATTACTGAAACCTGATTTTCTTTTTTTTTTTTATTCGCTCGGCAGTTCTAACTGGATTTAGGTCTCCGATGAAGCAGAAAAAATGTAAATAAATAAATAAATATTAAAGAAAAATGTAAATAAAATTATATATATCAAAAGAAAAATGTAAATGAAACGGTAAATATTAAAGGAAAATTAAAATAAAACTGTAAATATTACTTGTCATTAATGAAAATTGTTTAACAGAATCAAAATAAATAAAAGTATTTAGTTAAGAAAAATGTAAATAAGACGGTCTGAGAGAGAGAGAGAGAGAGAGAGAGAGAGAGAGAGAGAGAGAGAGAGAGAAATATTACACTGGTGCCCTCAAAGCATCTCATTAACATAGAACGGTGAGGAATTAATTTCAAGTGGTGAGGTAATTCTATGTACGTGGATTTCTCCGTAACGATCGATTTTAAATCCCCCATTTATGACTGAATATTTATTATACACTTATGATTGAATATTTAATATAGAGTTTGCCTGGATGTGCAATATGTGTCATGCGTTGATATGCGAGGGCTTTGGCCGGTATCTGAACGGGTGACCATCCCAAGATATGCCAGAGTATGTCGGCATAGAGTGTGTTTACATTATAAGTCCAAAGTTTGATTCAAACTGGAAATGTAACTTTTTACAGCTACCAGACGATGAGGGCAGTTAAGTCCTTGAATAATATCTCCGTTAGAAACCATCCTGTTTGAATGAGGTCCTGTTAACTCTCTCTCTCTTTCTCTCTCTGCGCGCGCACACACACACACACACACACACACACACACACACACACACATATATATATATATATATATATATATATATATATATATATATATATATATGATTACTGCACAAACAAGAACTCTGTCAGTACACACGAAATTAAACAAACACATGCAAAGACCAAAAAACAAACGCACAAACATACAAACGGACACATACCCACCGTAATGCCCAACCAAACTTGAACATCAAGTTATTCTACAAAAACTCTTCCAGGGTACTTGGGGAATTGAATGAATACCCGGTCTCAAGGTTATTCATTTAATTTCTCCACAATTCACAATGGCAGTCCGGGACGCCACTCTCAGGGTACTTATAATCAATTTGAGGGTAGTACTGTCATTTCAGTAGTCTTAATGGTAGTAGTAATATAATAGTAATAATAATACTAATAGTGTTGGTTATGACAGTAGTTGTAACTCCCCACCGAGGACATTCAGACATTACAATAATCTTGGAGACTCCGCCACTGAGCAGTTACTTAAGATGAAGGTAGTACTACTAATAGTAGTAAAGTGTTTACTATTCCTAGTGGTAATGGCAGTAGTATCACTACTATTCCCAACAGCAGTAGTTTATGTTATTAACATCCAATACAAATGATGTTATCAACAAAGAATTTCATCTTCGCTACTGATTAACAAATGACGGTAGTTAGCAGTTGCTTACATGACAGTAATATCAGTAGAATGACTACTATTCTTAATGCCAGTAGTAATAATAGTAGCAACTGCTTTCGGGAACACGAAAGGATATTTACGTTATTAACATCCAGTATATGTGATAGTTATCAACATTCAAACTGATTTGTTTACCTATATCATGACAGTGGTCTAAGTAATGTTACTAATAGTTATTTCTGCTCTACTGTCATCAATGGTCCAAGTAATGTTAGTAATGGCATTCAACTGGCTCTACTGTCATCAACAAATACGTCTACCTTCATCAACTACTCGGCATGTATATCTGATAGTTTTGCAATATTCAAATCACGTAGAGATTCCTCTTACCCATACATAAATCTTCACCACAGAAACGTGTGTCACCATACCATAAGATAAACCCCTTCCATCCCCCTCCCACAGAACCACGCATCACAAACATGTACAACACATACAGTGGTGCGTGACTTAGGAATACACACAAACATTCACATACGAACACATACATAAATCTTCACAGCAGCAAACACGTGGGTTACCATACCATAAGAATAACCCCTCCCAAAAAAACCACGCATCACAAACACGTATCACAAACAATTACAACACATACAGTAGTTGTGTAACGTAGGAATAAGCACAAACATTCACACACAAACACATACACAAGTCTTCCTTGCAAAGCTATGGGTTACCATACATAATTAAAACCCCTCCCAGAGAACCACGTATCACAAACAAGTACAACACATACAGTGGTTGTGTAGCTCAGGAATAAACACAAACATACACATACGTAACACCACATACCGCCACCGTAGCACGTGACCTCATTGGTAGGCAAGAGGAAGCAGAGGCCATTCTAATGGACGATATGATACTTCTACTTCTTCTGCAAAGGGAATGGTAAGACGTGTGGTTTTGGTTCCAGCTTCTTCTTTTTAACTTCTTTTTGGCTTCTTTTAGGCTTCTTTTTTACTTCTTTTTTTGGCTTCTTTTTAAACTTCTTTTTAACTTATTTTTGGCTTTTCTAAACTTTTTTTGGCTTCAACTTTTTAAATTATTTTTGACTTCTTTTTAACTTCTTTTTTGGCTTCTCTTTAATTTTTTTGGCTTCTTTTTTACTTCTTTTCTAACTTCTTTTTGGCTTCTTTTTTGGGGATTGCACAGCGCTATTTCACACACAGATACATAAACAACCATACATACACATACACATATATATATATATGTATGTATGTATATGTATGTATGTATAAGTATATATGTACTGTATATGATAAACATTTTTATACTCCCAAACATTACGAAATAAATACTATTTCATATCGAATTAACTTTGACTTGGGAATAACTTACACCCAAAAGATTATGATTATATAATAACAAGTGTATATAATCCTTATACAGTATAATCAAGGAGTATTTGTGACTTGATATCAATGCAATACACTCTTATAGAATCTATCCTTCTTTCCAGTAATCCTTCACTGCTCAAACTCCTGCAAAGAAGGACTTGGCTGGTAAAGGACTTGGCTGGTGAAGGACTTGGCTAGTGAAGGACAGGGCCTAAACCGGCAGTCCGAAATCAAAGGCATCTCAAGTCTGCGACAGTCCGTCAACTAGACTGACGAAAACCTGTCTGTCTCCTGCTAATAATCCCGAGAGGAGAGGAGAGAGAGAGAGAGAGAGAGAGAGAGAGAGAGAGAGAGAGAGAGAGAGAGAGAGAGAGAGAGAGAGAGAGAGAATTTTCATCTCATCAGAATTTATAAAAGGGGAGAGAGAGAGATAAACATTTTCATATTGGAATTTATAAAAGGAGAGAGAGAGAGAGAGAGAGAGAGAGAGAGAGAGAGAGAGAGAGAGAGAGAGAGAGAGAGAGAGAGAGAGAGAGAATTCTATAAACTACAGCATTTGACATAAAAAAGTAAAGATTTTGTTGATTTTACTTTCATAATTGATTTCCTTGAGAGAGAGAGAGAGAGAGAGAGAGAGAGAGAGAGAGAGAGAGAGAGAGAGAGAGAGAGAGAGAGAGAGAGAATTCTATCAACTACAGCATTTGACATAAAAAGTAATGCCTTTGTTGATTTTACTTTCATAATTGATTTCGAGAGAGAGAGAGAGAGAGAGAGAGAGAGAGAGAGAGAGAGAGAGAGAGAGAGAGAGAGAGAGAGAGAGAGAGAGAGAGAATTCTATTAACTACTCCCAACCCCCCAACCCACCCACAAACCGACCTTCGAATTTGCAACGCCATTCACTCGCAAAAGATGACCTTTAATCCGAGTGTCGTCGACGCCTTCGTCAGTAGGGAACTCTCCTGGAGGAGACGTGTGTCTTTCATTCCTAAGGGCGCCCCGCCGAATTAGGACGCAGTTTAATAACGGTAATTACGGCCAGGATATGCAAATGAGGCAGACCTGAAGTGTTGCCATTCCGGAGGTATGAAATTGAAGTTAAAATTAAAACTGGGGTTGAAGTTTACATTAATATTAACAATGAAAACTTATTAAAATTAAAATCGAAATTAAATTTGAAATTGAAATTAGAGTTTAAATTAATACTGAAATTGAAATTAAAATAGAAATTTAAATTAGAATTGAAATTAAAATTGAAATTAAAATTAAAAATAGAATTAAAATTACAAATGAAATTGAAATTAATATTGAAATTTGTAAATTAAAATTGAAAATAAATTAAAGTTGAAATTGAAAGTGAAATTAGAATTTCGAAATAAAACTGAATTTGATGTTAAATTTGAAATTAAAATTAAAATTGAAATTAGGATTTAAATTAAAATCGAAATTGAAATTAAAATTGAAACATATTATGTTTAAATTAAATTTTAAATTAAATTAAAATTGACATTGAAATTACGATTGAAATTAAAATTAAAATCGAAATTGAAACCGAGACTAAATTTCATATGAAAATTAAAATTTATAATTTAATTAACATTACAACTGAAATCAAAACCGAAATTGAAATTTAAACTAAAATTGAAATGAAATTGAAATTTACACTAAAACTGAAATTCATATTTAAATTATAATTACAATTAAAACTAAATTTGAAATTTAAATTTAAATTTGAATTAAAAATGAAAAAATGTACATTAAATTTAAATTCAAAATTAAAATCTCGAAGAGGAATCTCGGAAATTTTTCAAATGAGATTCTGGAGAATTATAAGTTTCAACCTCCAAATTTTGGTTTGGGCAAAACAACGGAGACGGCCGATGGGGGTGGCAATCTTCGGGGTCCAGTGAAAAACGAGAGAGAGAGAGAGAGAGAGAGAGAGAGAGAGAGAGAGAGAGAGAGAGAG
>NC_089746.1:65274011-65276511 GCF_040412425.1 Macrobrachium rosenbergii | reverse complement strand
TCATACACTTTCATTAGATTTACCAGATTTTGCATTTTTTCTAAAAATAAATTTTGTCTGCTTCCTACACTTTCATTAGATTGACCAGATTTTCTTTTTTTTTTTTTCTAAAAATAAATTTCGTCTGGTTCCTACACTCATTCAAGATGAATCAGATTTTTTTAAATTTGGCGGGTTCGTGCAATTTGAGAAAAATAATAATAAAAATAATGTTCCCGTTATTTTTCTCAAATTTGGCGGGTTCCTACAATTTGAGAAAAACAATAATAATAGTGGACCAGTCATTATTTTTCTCAAATTTGGCGGGTTCGCACAAAATTATTATATTTCTTCTCAAATTTGGAAGTTTCGTACAATATAACGCATGATATATATAGTTCCCGGCAAAACAAATTTCGTCAGTTTCGTACACATTCATTCAAGATGGACCAGAAGGGTAAACTTCGTTCGCTTCGTACACGTTCATTCAAAATGGATCAGTTACTTTTTTTCTCTCTCAATTTTGGTGACTTCAACAATATAACGTGGGAAATATATAGTTGCAAGCAATAAAAATGATTTTCCTCAAATTTGGAGGTTTCGCACAAGACGTGGTAAATATATAGTAACAAGCAAAAACAAATTTCATCTATTTCGTACAAGCTCATTCAAAACGGCCCCATTTTTTTTTTTTTTTATTTGGCGTGTTCTCACAATATAACCTGGGAAATACATAGTTTCAGGAAAAACAAATTTCGTCAGTTTCGTAAACATTCATTCAAATTGGACCAATTTTTTTAAAATCATAAGCCTCAGGTAATTAAAAACCTAAGGTAAAGCTGTGTACCTTTTGGCCTCAGGTAATTAAAAGCACTAAGTTCAACCTCACCTGGGCAACTCGAGAGAATTCAAATATACTACGAACGTTCTCTGTCACCTGTAGAACCCTGAATTTGAGAAACTCTTCAATAAACATGAAGGCAAAACAACGCCTGCAAGCCAGAGAGAGAGAGAGAGAGAGAGAGAGAGAGAGAGAGAGAGAGAGAGAGAGAGAGAGAGAGAGAGAGAGAGAGAGAGAGAGAGAATATCCAAAGATCACATCCTCCATGTAATAACTGCCCACGCGACCAGCAAATCTGTTTCCTTCTGAGCGCTCTAATACCTTCCCTTTCAAGACTAGCCTACTATGTCGTATATGTATGTGTGTATTTATGTATGGATGTATGTATAAATATTATATATATATACATGTATATATATATATATATATATATATATATATATATATATATATATATATATATATATCAAATATAAAGGAGACCACAGAAACATACAATGTGGAAAATAAAGGCTATATTTCAGAGACCAAACTGTGTCTCTCCTCAGGCAAATAGTGAAGGAGAAGTAACAGAAAAGCGGTATTTATACCAGAAGATCCATAGGTCAGCTGTTAAGTGTATATATATATATATATATATATATATATATATATATATATATATATATATATATATATATATATAGAAAGATAGATAAAAAATAGAATTTAAAACAGTATTGTCACAAGGAAAACCACAAAAATGAAATTTAAACCAAAATAATCTCCACAACTTCGCATCTAAACTTGACGACAAAACACAAAGAAAAATTTCTCAACAAACCGAAATGATTTTTTATTCATTTTTATTTCCCCGAGACCCAACACCACCAAGAAAGTTCTAATTCCTCGGCGGATAATTATTATTGACAAACCCTTCGGAACTTTAGTTAACCGGAAGGGAAGACTCAAGACTTAGAGTTTTATAGAAAACAAGTAAAAAAGTGCGCCGAAGAAACTTCGGCGCAATCGAGTTTTCTGTACAGCCACTACGGTATAATGCTGTATGAGCCGCGGACCAAGAACTTTTAACCGCGGCCCGGTGGTAGCCTGCCTTATATCGTTGCCAGACGCACGATTATGGATAACTGTACCCTTAAATAAAATAAAAACTACCGAGGCTAAACGGCTGCAATTTGGTATGTTTGATGATTGGAGGGTGGATGATCAACATACCAATTTGCAGCCCTCTAGCCTCAGTAGTTTTTAAGATCTGAGGGCGGACAGAATAAAGTGCGGACAGAATAAAGTGCGGACAGAATAAAGTGCAGACAGAAAAAGTGCGGACGGACAGACAAAACTAAAAAAACTTTAGCAAGACAAAATCTGAGAAAAAATCTGATAAGTTTTGGAAGGAGAATGACCGGGTTGCAGGTGCTAACTTTTTGTTAGCTGTCAACTAAGGTCGTTAGGTCTTGCTGGAAAAAAGCATGCTGGAGAGAGAGAGAGAGAGAGAGAGAGAGAGAGAGAGAGAGAGAGAGAGAGACTGGGTTAAAGCTAACGATGAGTAGGAGAGACAAAAGTGAGAGAAAGAGACGAAAAACTATTGCTCACATATAATAAATATCATTACAGAGAGAGAGAGAGAGAGAGAGAGAGAGAGAGAGAGAGAGAGAGAGAGAGAGAGAATGCCAAGTCAAC
>NC_089746.1:65266511-65269011 GCF_040412425.1 Macrobrachium rosenbergii | reverse complement strand
TACAAAAGTTTATATAAAAACTGGTAACGTACAAGCATAAAAAACACGGAAGTATACACACACAAACACTAAAAATCAAAAACACAGCATCTGCGTGGACCTCTCGTTGTGACTGAGGGGAGGTTTCAATTTTAAAGTGTCCAGGCTTTCCACTATTGCCAGCTCCATGGGAGCCACTCGACTGGCGAGAATGGAAAATGAGTCTGAACATGAACGGAGATCACTATTTTCTGCATGATCCCGCATGGCACTGAATGGTGCTTTTGCTCAAAGCCTGTTTGTTCTAAAAGCTCTTCCTGGGTATTCAATTTGGCAATTCGTTTTCCCCACTTAAATTGCATTACAGCAATTACACCTGTATTTATAAGAACATGAGATTGTAGTTCTGGGGGTACGATGTCTTTGTATATAAGAGCAATACTGAAACCATTTTTATGAAGCATTTCTTTTATAAACTGCCAGACGCACGATCACGGCTAACTTTAACGTTAAACAAAATTAAAACTACTGAGCCTAGAGGGCTGCAATTTGGTATGTTTGTTGATTGGAGGGTGGATGATCAACATCCCAATTTGCAGCCCTCTAGCCTCAGTTGTTTTTACGATCTGAGGGCGGACAGAAAAAGTACAGACGGACAGACAAAGCCATCTCAATAGTTTTCTTTTACAGAAAACTAAAACTAAACATTTGTCAAAATATTCAACCTTTAAATGTTATTCTTTTTATTTTATTACAATTTTTTTTTACTGTACAGGTAAAATTCGAGGGCAATAACTCCTGTTACCTTTTCTGCGTACCTGTATCGGCAGCGCCTGCCTAATTAAACGTTCCCAATGACCAGATCATCACCTGGGCGTTATTGTCAGCTTACAGATGAAGCCAAGTTGCTTAACAAAGGTCCCAGGCTGAATAGTAACCTCAGGAAAACTTTGTTGTCTGTTATATGATTATATCAATATCAATAGCAATGTGACTTCCATCTCAGATGTCAAACCTCGACAAAAATGGTGTTGTGTGTCATATGATGACAAATAAGTTATCTAGTGTGTTACCATCACTGGATATCTAATATTAAACATATTCTTTGTTAGTTGGGATGATTCCAGAGGTACATCAAGGGCTGCCTTAGGGCAAGGCTTTGTGCTGACATAATCAGATGACATGCAAGTTCTCTGGTGTGCCAATAAATAAAATCATTGCCTCTGTTGGCTGGAAAAGAATCCAGAGGTCCACAACAGACCCATACACTCCTTCACCTCTTGACTACCTACTGTGCAATGGCAAACCTTAGAGCAAGATCCCGTGCTGGCATAAGGCCTGCTTAATCTAAATCAATCAGACTATATATATATATATGTATATATATATATATATATATATATATATATATATATATATATATACATACACACACATATATATATATATATGTATATATATGTATTGGTGGTAGAATCCAGAGGTCCACAACAGCCGACATTCACCCCTTCATCACCTTACCACTTTAAAAGGACAGTCTAATAGAGCCAGAAGCCGTGCTGGCATAAGGCTCACTTACCCTCAGCCAACCAAAAACCATAAATAGAAATAAATACTGGTTGCTACACAACCGCCTGCGCGCAAGAGCGCTGGGGCACCAACTTTAGTGATTTACTGGGGCCATAACTTTGACAAACGTCCACAGGCTTTATTTTACGAGTGCTTTTTTTTTTTACTAGCTGTGGAAAATGCAAAAAGAAAAAATATTAAAAAAAAAAGCTCTGACGTTTCATAGTCTTTCAGAGTTAAAGGATTTTGACCTTTATATACAAAATTTAACTCGATGTTACATTAAGAAACAAGAAACTAAAATTAACACAAAAATTTTCATACTACTCAACACCAGTATATCCATAATGAATATATTGATAGTAAGAACAGTGGCATTATTTTGAGTTTTTTTTTACTCGCCGTGGAAAATGAAAAAAAATATATATATATATATGTATAAATAAAGACAAAATCCACGAAGGAAACAGTGGAGTGCTGCAAGGCCTTTCGACTTGCAGTCCTTTACTTAGCAGACCACTAAGTAAAGGACTACAAGTCGAAAGGCCTTGCAACACCCCATTGTTTCTCTTTCCTTCGTGGACTTTGTCTTTATTTATATATTCATCACGTTCCATATTTTCGTGATTCAGTTATACATATATACAGTATAATATACATGACGCAAATTAGTGTTAGGGTAATAAAAAAGAAGCCAATTAAGAAGGAAAATTGCCATAATACTGACATGAGTATATCTAGTCAATGTTAGGCATGAGTCATTTTCATACTTCACATAACGAGAACTCAAAAAAATAAGCTAATAAATAATAAATAAATAAATAAATAAATAAATAAATATAAAAAGGCAAATCATGGAACAATTACAACCCAGAAATCAGCAAAAAACAGTTCCATAACATTATTGACATTCCAGGAATCAACCAAGGCAATGACAATAACAAAGGTGTTT
>NC_089746.1:65251511-65261511 GCF_040412425.1 Macrobrachium rosenbergii | reverse complement strand
GCTACAAATGTCGCTTAATATCAAATTCACGCTACCTCGGGAATATCTCCGATGGAGAGTTATCACCGAAGGGGAATTTATAACTGACAAATGGATTGGTACTGCCGGGTCACGAACCCTCGACACAGAACTTATCCAGCAACTCCAGTCGACGTTACCACTGGGTAAGTTCTGTGTCGAGGGTTCGTGACCCGGCAGTACCAATCCATTTACCACTTATAAATTCCCCTTCGGTGATAGTTCCCCATCGGAGATATTCCCGATGTAGCGTGAATTTGATACTAAGCGACATTTTTAGCTTCATGATTATATATAAATCACAGTGTGATAAAAAAAATTTCATATATATATATAAATACAAAAGGAAATAAATCTTCGAAGTATTCTGACACGGTCCATCTATCTACTAAACATCCCCTCAACAAACCTCAACTTCTCGCAAAAGTATCATAATCAGACCAAGGGCCTTGCTTGGGCTCAGAGACACTCCAGAACGGATTACGAGTCTCAAGGGAGATTAGAACAACAGGTTATTAGCAAAAGGGTTCTGGGAAACGCTAGATTAACTTCCTAGACTCAAATCAATCTCCCGCCTAAGCCTGCGATAAGTGTTTTTTTTTATGCTTATCTGCGATAAGTGTTTTTTGATGCCTAAGTGCACAAGTATGTCTGTATCATAAAGAATTTCGGCCAAAGGCCCAAGCGCTGGGACCTATGGAGTCATTCAGCGCTGAAAGAGAAATTGACAGATGGAAGAAAAATAACATGAATGGTTGTACAGTGAAAGGATTGAAAGACTCTTAAGTAATGCCTACAGTGCACCGCATGAGGCGCACTGACAGCACTGCCCGCCTACGGAATCCTTGGGCTGTGAGACAGCCCCCCAGAGGAAGTCGTGCAATTGGAACTTCAGAAGCTCAAGCGAAGGTGCAATGGATTGCTACCATAATTCTATTCTCCTTGCATTTTAATACGTTTTTATCTATTTGTTTATTTATTAATTTATTTTCTTTCTCTTATAATAAGTGGGGTCTATTCTTTCTGTATTTCCCTTTACTTCCTCTTACTCCTTCCTCATGAACACCGTCATATTCTTTGGAAGCTTGAATTTCAAGTCAGTGGCCCCTTTGGTGGGCTTGTTCCGTATGAATAGGGTTCATCTTCTGAATAATAATAATAATAATAATAATAATAATAATAATAATAATAATAATAATAATAATAATATAGTTTAAAATGAATGTTCTGGACTGAAACTTACTACATAAAACGAGGGTCCTTATAAATATAGACAAAAACAGAAATATGCGAGATAAGTAAGTAAGACGAGAGACAATCACTGACCACATCGAAGAGGGAAATATGTGACTGTGAATGAGGAAATAAAATTTCATGTCCCACAGATGTGCATGTTTTAAAAAAATTTTATAAAGGAAAAAAAACTGGTTTTGAAAGGCGTTAAAGGGATATGTTCTATGATGTAAAAATTGTTATTTTGTTTCTGAATTAAGATATTAAACGAGAATCCCAAAACATCGCTAAAACAGAACACAGGATAGTCAGACACCATCATGGCGGGTGGTCATACACACATACATATATATATAAATGCACGCGCGCGCACGCGTGCATGTGTATGTACGTGCCTGCAAGCACTCCCGCGTCCGCGTATCATCTCGCACAGATATATATCCTTTTTCTGATAGAATTCGGGAGTTTTCATTTGACTTCTCCATTTGGCCCAGCACAGTCCACCAGATGTTCCCGGAGAGAGAGAGAGAGAGAGAGAGAGAGAGAGAGAGAGAGAGAGAGAGAGAGAGAGAGAGAGAGAGAGAGTTTCTCATAACATTTTTATCCAATCGAGGATTATTTATCGGACTTTGGACCGAACTGTCACGGCCGAGATGAATCAAGGGATCGCTTTTGGTGGGACTCTCTCGGGGAATTGGGCTACGGAAGAAGAAGAAGAAGAAGAAGAAGAAGAAGAAGAAGAAGAAGAAGAAGAAGAAGAAGAGAAGAAGAGGAAGAAGAAGAAGAAAAGGCTGCAACGGGTGATACTGATAACTGTTGCTGCTAGCCCGCTTGTCATGCATATTTAAATATATATATATATATATATATATATATATATATATATATATTTATATATATATATATATATATATATATATATATATATATATATATATATATATATATATGTAAATTTTACATTATATATACACACATACATATACATAATATATGTATATAATATACAAACACACACATACACAAACAACACAACTTCCAAACAAACTGACTTCTTCTTCTCCCTCTAAAATGACGAACAAGCAAAACGCACAAAAACAAACGCAACTCCCGGCGACGAAAACGGAGTTGGCATAAAAATACAGGGAGTAGAGTACTACTACTCCCCTGTGACGTAAGATCAGAGGGAGGAGTGGAGTGAGCTCAGTCCAAGATACCGGGGGGAGTTTAGGGGGAATGAGAGGGGGAATGGAATGGGAGTAGGAGGGAAAGGGGAAGAGAGTGTATGTGGAATTCGAGGGGAATGTAGGGGAAATGGAAGGGGAAGGGGAAAGGGAAGGGGATTGTATGGGGAATGGGAGGGGTAAGGGGAGGGGAAGTGTAGGGGAAATGGGAGGGGAAGACCACTTCTATAAGAGATGAAAGAAGCTGGCAAGATCTCTGCCCTTCGTATCATAAAAGGTCGGTGGGCTCGACTGGCAATTTCGACAGTGGCCCTACGCCCCCCCTTCCCCCTACCCAATACACAACCCCCTCCCCTCTCCATCCTCTATTTCCCCTCCCATCCCTAAAACGCCCCATACGAGCCATTTTCCTTTCTTTTATTTCTTTATTCTTCGCGATGTTGCAATGGAGGGGGGCAATAGAGGCATCACGCTCTCTATTAGCAAATGACCTACATCGGGAGAAAGCTCGCTCATTTCGGAGGGGAGAGAGAGAGAGAGAGAGAGAGAGAGAGAGAGAGCGAGAGAGAGAGAGAGAGAGAGAGAGAGAGATGATGTCAGCTTAAGTGTTACTCAACATTATCATTCAGAGTTCTGTGCTTTTAGGGATTACATACTTGGTACAATTAATCTTTCTCTTGTATGTGTGTGAGAGAGAGAGAGAGAGAGAGAGAGAGAGAGAGAGAGAGAGAGAGAGAGAGAGAGGACTATATAGTGTTAAGTCTTGCTCAACAGTATCACCAAGAGTTCTGTGCTTTAACTAATTGCATAACAGATACTATGAATCATTTCTCTTTTGAGAGAGAGAGAGAGAGAGAGAGAGAGAGAGAGAGAGAGAGAGAGAGAGAGAGAGAGAGAGAGAGAGAGATGCCTGTTAACGTGTGAAGTGAAAGTGTGGCTGTGCTAGGCGACTTTGAAGCTAAAAGTATGTAACCAACAGACAAAAAACCACAATGAATGTGTTCACTTTGCAATACTAAAAATAATGAAGATTTGAGAGAGAGAGAGAGAGAGAGAGAGAGAGAGAGAGAGAGAGAGAGAGAGAGAGCAATGCTTGTGAACGCTTTCGGAAGTGAAAGGGCGGCTGTGCTGGGTGACTTTAAAACAAAAGTATGAATTTTTGGGAAGATATTCTAAAAAACATCCTTAACAGTTAAGACTACTTTCTTCAAAATAAAGAAATAAAAACTCTGTATAAGTGTACTAGGAAAATAAAACACTTCAATAAACGTTATATAAGAATTCACGGAGCTAAAATAAATTGCCGGAGAAATTCCAGACAAACAAATAAAACCATCACTTGACACAAAAATTAAAAATCTTCGGATGCTCCTGTGACACAATACTTACAAGCGTGAGAGCTCATGTCATTAAATCATTACGTAAAGAAGAATTTAGAGCAAGCCTGTAGCTTCTTAACATTCAGGTAAGGCTGTAAACATAACTTAGGCAATTAAATGAACGGAGTTACATCAATAAAAGCGATTGCACGGCGATGCAGAACGAGACAGAGAGAGAGAGAGAGAGAGACAGAAACCTGACAAGTTCACAGAAAGAGGGACCCCACCCAAAGAGATGACTGTGCCTTACAGATTCACCGCAAGGACATAGAATTGACGGCGAAATCGGTGATGGTGTGTCGAAAACTGATGGTAAAATGAGAATAACTCATGGTGGAGAATGGAGATGGTGAAATGTGAAGAATTTGTGGTGGAGAATGAAAAGTGCCTGAATCACAGCTCACAGGTGAAACGAGTGAAAAGATTGATGCATAGAGAAAACTGATTGTGAAATCGCTGATAGTTTGTCGAAGTGTGTTGGTGAAATATAGAGATTTTGCAACAGAGAAGGAGGAGTGTCTAAAATGTGTAAAGTGACAGAGAACTGATATGGAAATAAAGGTCTGCTGAAGCAGGATGGTGAGATGGTGAAATATGGAGAATTTATGATGTAGAGCGTAGTGTCTCAATCACAGCTGACAGAAGTGCAAATAATGATGTATATTCATACAACAATAGGAATTCAGATATAGTGTGGGGGATATGAGCTGGCCATATACTTGAAGACTGACTCACTATAACTCCAAATTTATCTACAGAAATGAAAAAAACGTACAAAGAAAGGCTGATTAACGAAATGATTTTTAAAATATATATTAAATATAACCGATGAACTATCTGGGAAAAGTGTGATTTTAGGTACGGTGGATAATGACCAATCTGTTTGATTTGAGGTAAGACAAAAGAATTGATTTTGAAGGTCACCATAGTTCAAAGAGACTTTTCATTCTTAGTTCATTAAGAAAGACCATATTCCAAAACGAATTTTCTTTCTTAGTTCATTAACAAAGATGACAATTCTAAAAAAGTCTTATTTCATTAATAAAGAGCCCCATTAATGCCTAGCATTAATTACCTCTATTAAGCTATTCCTTAGAGATATTAACTTTATTTTTTTATAATTTTTCTTTCATCTTCATAAACAACAGACGTAAAATATGTCAATATAATTCCGGTCTGTAACCGAAGCATTACCACAAAGGTTAATTCTCTCTCTCTCTCTCTCTCTCTCCCCAAACTTCAGTCTATCACGTCCCAAGGACCGCATACCTGAGAAAGTCCAGAAAGACCCTTAGCAAGACGGTTTGGAAAGACCTCTCTCTCTCTCTCTCTCTCTCTCTCTCTCTCTCTCTCTCTCTCTCTCTCCAAACTTCAGTCTATCACGTCCCAAGGAACCGCATGCCTCAGAGAAACCAGAAAGACTCTCTCTCTCTCTCTCTCTCTCTCTCTCTCAGGAAGGGCCGCGTGCAACGAGCAAAGTTTAAATGACACTGCCAGACTTCTCAACCAAAGGGGCAGAGTTATTGCCAAAGTGAGAATGAAAATCGCGGTGCCACGAAAATTAGCCGATGAAGAGGCGAGATTCAAGTCTGGCGTTCTACAGTAGAAATGATATCTTGAAAAGTTGTATGGTTGTATTCAGGCACTCAGGGATTATATATATATATATATATGTGTATATGTATATATATATATATATATATATATATATATATATATATATATATGTATATATGTGTATATATATATTATATGTAATATATATATATATATATATATATATATATATATATATATATATATATATATATATATATATGTGTGTGTGTGTGTGTATGTGACTGTAAAAGCCACAATGCCCTCTTAACTTTCTCGAATTCTTAAGATCCAAGCGCAAGAAATATGAAGAAATTCTCATGTCCGGCAGCAGGAAAACGAACCCGTGTCCCCTAATCAGAACGATATATATATATATATATATATATATATATATATATATATATATATATATATATATATATATATATATATATACAGTATATATATATATATATATATATATATATATATATATATATATATATATATATATATATATATATATATATATTTATATCCGTTCACTAATCAATGTGTACTCAAGTTCGCTCCGATAGAGAAATACCTTAAACATTAGTAATTCAACCTCAACTCCGCAGTTTTATTGAAATAATCAAACACATTACTTTGAAAAATCATTGAAGACAAACATACAAAGTAAAAAGGAAAATAAAATATTCCGATATAAAAAATTATATTAATATTTCGTATAACGGCGTTGTGAAGACTTATCATAATGCTACTATTTTAAGAGAGTTTAGCGGACATGTGTGGAATGTTGGATAGTCAATAATTATTATTGGAACGGAAAATAATATTTAGGCCAAATTCCAAGCGCTATGACGTACGTTGAGGCCATTCAGGGCTAAGGGAGAAATCGAAGAGTAAAATTATCAAGAGAGGGTTCAGGAAAGCAAGATGTAAGAGAGAATATCAATTCAGGTACTGTAAAAGGAATGAAAGGGGTTGCAGATAAGGGCTTAAGAGACGCCGCAAAGAAGCTTATCAAGTAGTACCTGCAGTTCAACGCTTGAGGTTTACTGGGGGCATTGGCCCCTAAGGTAACTTGAAAAGTATTGATTTCATAATTCCTGATATTTTCCAGAATCTGACATACTGAACAGGTCTATTTGATGTTTCTTTTCTTCAAGATAGCAGCAAGTTTCAGATCACGAAAATGGGTAGGCTACAAAAGAAGAAGAAGAAGAAGAAGAAGAAGAAGAAGAAGAAGAAGAAGAAGAAGAAGAAGAGGAAGAAGAATCACGAACAACAAAAACGTCACAAAGCTTTAAATGAACTCGTGTCACCCAGCCAGCCAGCCCTGTGCTTCATGAAAGAAATATGGCGCGTCATAAAACCCACGCCATATCGCACGAAACTGTCTTTGTTTTCTGGGAATTACAAATCCCAGTCACAGGAAATTAACCGACGTTTGACAGGTAATATATTTAGGACCCGATAAATTATATTACAGAGATTTGATTATTAGATGATACGCTGATAAAAGCATACTTTTGCAAAGAATACTCTGGGGCTGATTTGACGCAGCCAGCAAGGATCACAGAGTCAGAATCGCGCAAGCGCAAAGGTGAGGCGCAAGCGCAAAGGTGAGGCGCATGCGCGTAGGTGAATCGCCACAAATTAATTCAATTAAAATGCATCTATAATGGTAATATTCGAAGGAATATCGCAAAGCGCATGCGCGCAGGTGGACAAAAAACAAACTTAGTTACAAAAAAAATTATAAGGATAATATATTACTCATGATAATGTACAAAACATATCTTTATGTCCTGTTTATACACACACACACACACACACACACACACACACACATATATATATATATATATATATATATATATATATATATTTTTTTTTTTTTTTTTTTTTTTTTTTCACAACTCAAGTCTAAGTAAGACAAGTCCAATGACTAACAAGAAGTCCAAAGTCTTTTTATTTTCCCGACGTATAAATTCTTCGAGATAAAAAGGCACAAAAAAAAAAAAATAAGTGTCTTTCGGCACTTGAATAACGAAAACAACTTCAAGAGGCGATGATAATGAACAAAACTACCCCAACACTTGAGAGCTGGAAAACAAAGAGCGAAGAGTGATGCGCAATCTTGTTGTAATGACCTATTTCATTATATATATATATATATATATATATATATATATATATACATACAATAATATATATGTATAATTATATATATATATATATATATATATATATATAGATAGATAGATAGATAGACAGATATACATTGCATGCAGTACCATGTAATCAAGATTGCCCGCACACAAATACTTATATAGGTCACAATACAACTCAGTAGGTCATTCACCGCGTCTTATCGACATAACAACACCACGACAACGACAGAGAGAGAGAGAGAGAGAGAGAGAGAGAGAGAGAGAGAGAGAGAGAGAGAGAGAGAGAGAGAGAGAGAGAGTTACTATCATTTTTTAATAAATGTTTTCAATTCTTACGCCAGACTGTTTTTTATGAATATTCTGAATTCTATGAAGAACAAACAAGTTCTTTAAAGAATGGGATTACAATAAGAGCCTATTCTTGATTACATCTTGGTATATTGTATAAAAAAAACTATTATTATTATTATTATTATTATTATTATTATTATTATTCAGAAGATAAAGAAGCCACTGACTTGAAATTCAAGATTCCAAAGAGTATTATGGTGTTCATAACAACATACCCAACATGACTCACTACAACTTTTTCCATAGCATACTCACTATAACATTTTCCATAACAACATACCCAACATGACTCACTTACTATAACATTTTCCTAAAAGCATACCCAACATGACTTACTACAACCATTTCCATAAAATATCCAACAAGACTTATCACAATCTTTTCCATAACAACATACCCAAATGACTTACTACAACATTTTCTATAACAACATACCCAACATGACTTACTCATTATAGCCTTTTCGAAACATAACAGCATACGCAACATGACTCACTCACTGCAACCTTTCCCATAACAACATACCCAACATGACTTACTACAACCTTTTCCAAAACAACATACTCCCCCACTACAACCTTTCCCAGAACAACATCCTTACTACAACCTTTCCCATAACACCATAACCAACATGACTCATTCACTCACTACAAGCCTTTTCCAGCGAGTCACGCCTCAAATCCATCCACACTGTAGAATTAGGCAATAACCGTAATGAATCTTAATCTATATAAATGAACGTCATTACGCATTATGACGTCACGTCAGCCTGCAAGGTCATTTATAGCAACTCTCTATCTCTCTCTCTCTCGCTTTGTGCAGGACAAAAGGAGGAACCTCCTTCAGGACAAACTGGAAATCGAAGGCAAGGCGTTGCGTGACAGGAGGAGACTTGACCGGAGGAAGGGAAAGGGGAGTGGTAGGTAAAGGGGGGAGTGGTAGGTAAAGGGGAAGGCAGGTAAAGGGGGAGTGATAGGTAAAAGGGGAGTGGTAGGCAAAGGGGAAGGCAGGTAAAGGTGAATGGTAGGTAAAGGGGGAGTGTTAGGTTAAGGGGACTGGTAGGTAAAGTGGAGAGGTAGGTAAAGGGGAAGGGTAGATAAAGGGGGGGTGGCATGTAAAGGGGAGTGGTAGGTAAAGGGGGAGTGGTACGTAAAGGGGGGAGAAGTAGGTAATGGGAGAGTGATAGGTAAAGGAAGGCAGGTAAATGGGGCTAGATAAAGGGGAGTGGCAGGTAAGGGGGAGTGGTAGGTAAAGGGGGAGGGGGAGGTAAAGGGGGGTGTGGTAGGTAAAGGGGATAGGTAAAGGCGGAAGGGGAAATAGAAAGGAAAGGGAGGGGTAGATAAAGGAGAAGGCAGGTAAATGGAGGTAGGTAAAGGGGACTGGTAGATAAAGGGGGAGTGCTGGTTAAAGGGGAAAGGGAAATAGACATGAAAGGGAGGGTGGGGGAAGGGAAGGGAAATACAAGGTAAAAAAAAGGTAGGTAAAAGGGGGTAGATAAAGGGGAAGGTAAAGACGGTGGATAAATGGCTTAGGTAAAGGAGATGGGTAAAAAAAAGGGGGATAGGTAAAGGGAAGACAGGTAAAGGGAAGACAGGTAAAGGGGTCATAGGTTTGAGAGAGAGAGAGAGAGAGAGAGAGAGAGAGAGAGAGAGAGAGAGAGAGAGAGAGAGCATCACTACAGCTAACTATAATTCTGAAAGAGATATACAGTGTTATAATGACATCACATCTCTCTCTATGCACTGAAATAAGCATCACTATAGCCAAGTGTAGTTCCGAGATAGACACAATATACTACAATGACGTCACGCAGGTCGTCACAACGACCACGGTCATCCATGCGTGGGAACGTGGCCCAGAGCCATAATGACGTCACACGTCGTAGATACGATGACGTCACTCACTAAAGTGATGCCGTGACGTCACTATATTATAATAACTTGAATATACACAAAATGTATTTGGAGTCTGGTAGAATTCACTCTACAGCACAGCCCCTCTCTCTCTCTCTCTCTCTCTCTCTCTCTCTCTCTCTCTCTCTCTCTCTCTCTCTCTTGGTAATTTACATAATCACATT
>NC_089746.1:65244011-65249011 GCF_040412425.1 Macrobrachium rosenbergii | reverse complement strand
ATTATAGTACTGGACAGAGTGATTTATCTATTGAAGTAGTGGATATAGTGATTTGTCTATTATAGTAGTGGGCTGTGATTTATCGAAATTCCAGACTTCCAGAACACCCATTAACCTAGAGAGACGATTTATCAATCATCAACAAACTCGTTTGTGACGACTTTTCCTTTTTATTTTTTATTTTTTGTCTTAGGAATTACGCCCCACAGAAAGCCTAAAAGGTGCTTCAATAATTAGGTAAAGGCAGGAAGTCGCTGTTTCACACTCTTTCGTGGCATTTGCACACTGTACACACACACACACACACACACACACACACACACACACACACACACACATATATATATATATATATATATATATATATATATATATATATATATATATATATATATACATATACATATACTGAACCCTATTCATATGGAACGAGGCCACCACCGGGGCCACGGACTTGAAATTCCAGCTTCCAAAGAATATCATCGATTGGAAAGAATTAACAGAACGTACCAGGAAATAAAGAAAAAAAATCATTTATTAAAAAAAATATAAACAAACAAATTAATAAATAAAAGATAAAGATGTAAGTAAATGCAAATAAGTATTTTAACCACAACAAAGGAAGCACGACATAATGTTTTGTTTACGGCTGAAGTCTGTCCAAGAAAACCCATCACATCTTATCAAACAAGACACTGTCGGTACAACCGCCCTCAGGATATCCTCTAAACCCGTTCCAAGCTCGAAGGACTCTACTCCCGTCCCCAGGATTCGAAAAGGACTCGTAAGGAGACGAGTAGGAAAAGACGGAGCGAAGGGGGGCAGTCGAAGTCGGGAGAATTGTCACCTCCCAATCACATTCCAGTGACAGCCAGCGCCATCTTGACTGTCGGCCTTGCTGGTTAGTTGGGGCCACCCTGCAACTTTGAGAGAGAGAGAGAGAGAGAGAGAGAGAGAGAGAGAGAGAGAGAGAGAGAGAGAGAGAGAGAGAGAGAAATAACATCGAGAATTGACGTCAAGAAAAAACAAGTCTTCCTGACGTCAAAAGCTAAAGAAATACAAGTTTTCCCACTATGAGAGAGAGAGAGAGAGAGAGAGAGAGAGAGAGAGAGAGAGAGAGAGAGAGAGAGAGAGAGAGAGAGACTATCCTATTTTTCATGCACGTGTGGCGAGAGAAATGTATATTCAAAGAAGATGTCCTACTATTAATAACTGAGGAAGGAGAGAGAGAGAGAGAGAGAGAGAGAGAGAGAGAGAGAGAGAGAGAGAGAGAGAGAACACACATTATTTTGTTGCACGTGTGCAAGAAAAATGCACACACATAATAAATGACTTAGCATGCAGACCTGGGAGAGAGAGAGAGAGAGAGAGAGAGAGAGAGAGAGAGAGAGAGAGAGAAAGAGAGAGTTTTTCACCGATGGAACCGATAGCATCAGGCAGCATCGATAGAAAAATAGTACACAGGATTCTTAAGTTGCTTTTTCATAAAGGTAGAGAAAGAAAATCTCTCCCTTTCTCTCTCCTTCTTCTGGCTCTCATTTATGGAACGAAGAAGAAGAAGAAGAAGAAGAAGAAGAAGAAGAAGAAGAAGAAGAAGAAGAAGAAGAAGAAGAAGAAGAAGAAGAAGTTGGTTAAGAGCCCTTTGAAAAATATAAATATATTATAATCCCAAATATAAAAGGACTTTCACCTTTCCGCTTAGTTAGGGCAATTTTAACTTGGCAACGAATAATAAATAAGTAAATAAATAAATAAATATATATACATATATATATATATATATATCTATATATATACAGTATATATGTATATATATATATATATATATATATATGTATACATATTTATATTTTTTTGTATTTATAATAATAATAATAATAATAATAATAATTATACAGCATCACCAAACAGCAAAACCACTAAATCGATCACTCTCATCACTTCCCGTTAAGAAAAGTCCAACTCTCTCTCTCTCTCTCTCTCTCTCTCTCTCTCTCTCTAAACGTGAGACAGCATCAAGTTCGCCTAACTCCAAACAAAGTCCGGTATCACACAGAAACAAAAGCAACCTTTTCATATTACGAAACTGAGACACACTCTCTCTCTCTCTCTCTCTCTCTCTCTCTCTCTCTCTCTCTCTCTCTCTCTCTCTCTCTCTCTGTGAAAAGGCCTGGCGTCTCAGGGTTGTACAGTAAATGTGAAAGTCGATTTTACACACAAGATGAAATGCGATTGGGAGCTAACTGGTTTACCTGAACCAGTCTACTTTGCTTCTTAGATGGGAAAAACTTATGGTTTTTTTTATTTCGTTCGACTGTCAAAACTGGGTATACAGTGCAGAAGGAATAATAATGATAATGATAATGATAATGATAATAATAATAATAATAATAATAATAATAATAATAATAATAATAATAATAATAATAACAACTCATTCCTTCACTGAAATAATAATAATAATAATAATAATAATAATAATAATAATAATAATAATAATAATAATAATAATAATTCCTTCAATGAAAAAAAAAAAAATAATAATAATAATAATAATAATAATAATAATAATAATAAAAGTTTCACCCATATACAATAACGATACTGATTAATAATAAAGTTCTAGATATTATATGGATTTCCATTAGATTAGTTATATTTTATTCTCATTGCAAATATATACTTGAATACATCATAATATATATATATATATATATATATATATATATATAGAGAGAGAGAGAGAGAGAGAGAGAGAGAGAGAGAGAGAGAGAGAGAGAGAGAGAGAGAGAGAAACAAATGCCTAACCATGGAACACACCAATGAGTCACGCCATCGGCTGTGTTCGAGAAAAACCTCCCTCAAAATAACGCTGGGCTTAAATAATGGGGAATTCGAGGTATTAATGATTAAAACAATTAGTCATCTTCGGCGTTCCTCTGACAGAGAGAGAGAGAGAGAGAGAGAGAGAGAGAGAGAGAGAGAGAGAGAGAGAGAGAGCGAGAGAGAGAGAGAGAGATCAACTTTAACTTGATAATAATCGGCTGTGTGTGTGTGTGTGTATAGGCTAAGAGAGAGAGAGATAGAGATAGAGACAATGTCAATTTCAACCTAATAAATATTGAGTATGGGTATGGGTATGAGAGAGAGAGAGAGAGAGAGAGAGAGAGAGAGAGAGAGAGAGAGAGAGTTTATTAGCCAATCGAACGGTTTGCAGGAAAGGTCAGGGCGGTTTTATAGCGCTCTCCAAAATTCGGGTCTCATCGTACTTTTATCTCTCTCTCTCTCTCTCTCTCTCTCTCTCTCTCTCCGTTAGTTGCTATTTACGATAAAACTGATATTGTCTTTCTCTTTTTCACAATTGCTATTTGATTGAAATTGGTAGTTCTCTCTCTCTCTCTCTCTCTCTCTCTCTCTCTCTCTCTCTCTCTCTCTCTCTCTCTCACACACACACACACACATCCAATTGTCATTAGGTTGAAATTGATAATTTCTTTTCTCTCTCTCTCTCTCTCTCTCTCTCTCTCTCTCTCTCTCTCTCTCTCTCTCTCACACACACACACAAACCAGAAATCAGTCCAGCCCCATACGTTGCACTTCATCATGCAGAAAAACAACATTCCTCACAACAACAGCTGTTGTTTCACCTTATCCACCCGCGCACTCGAATCTTACCAGGTCGCTTTTTTCACCCCAAAACTCTCTCTCTCTTCCTCTCTCTCTCTCTCTCACCCCAAAATTGGTGACGCCCCCGACTGAGACTACGATGTGACGGCTTCGGTGTGTAAGAGAGAGAGAGAGAGAGAGAGAGAGAGAGAGAGAGAGAATCAGTTTCAACTATATAACTGAGAAAGAGAGACAATACCAATTTCAACCTAGACAGCAACTAACAAAGAGAGAGAGAGAGAGAGAGAGAGAGAGAGAGAGAGAGAGAGAGAGAGAGAGATTACCTACTTAGACGCGACTCATATATATATATATATATATATATATATATATATATATATATATATATATATATATATATATATACATGTACATATATATATATATATATATATATATATATATATATATATATATATATATATATATATATATATATATATATATATATAAAATAAGCAAACTTCCAGCAACTCCTGAAGTTGACCGGGATAACTGAATCCAGTACATTTGACCGACAAACCTCTAAACCGGTTACTCTAACCCGGTAGGAAAGATCACGGTAACCCGCCCAAATCTCCCTTCTCCCCCGCCCCCTTCCATCCCGGGGTGGCCATGGAAAACTCAAAACAAAAAAACTTACAAGTATGTCTTATACAACAAAAATCTTACTGTACTAAACTACACGGGGTTAAGTAAATGCTATGTGAAAATTCCAGTTACCGCAATTTCGGCAAGATTATTATTATTATTATTATTATTATTATTATTATTATTATTATTATTATTATTATTATTATTCAGTAGATGAAAACCATTCATATGGAACAAGCCTTCCACATGGGCCACTGACTTGAAATAATAATATTATTATTATTATTATTATTATTATTATTATTATTATTATTATTATTATTATTATTATTCAGAAGATGAACCTTATTCATATGGAACAAACCCACCACAGAGGCCACTGACTTGAAATTCAATCTTCCAAACAATATTATGGCGTTCATTAGAAAGAAGTAACAGAAGGCTATAAGAAATAGGGAAAGAAATCACTTATCAAAAAAAGAAAAACAGATATTAACAAATCAATAAATAAATAGATAAAAACGTAACTGAATCATTAAAATACAAGGAGAATTGCTTTAGGGTGGTAATGCGCTGCATCTTCGCTAGAACTTTTTAAAAAAGTTGCAATTGCACAACATTCTCAGTAGGTAGACTGTTCCACAGTCCCACGGTGTGAGGAATAAAGGACACCTCTGGAACTGAGATATACTGTATTATATCTTAATCATTTCTACTAGATGTTATTGAAAATGGCATGG